>NW_009935353.1:3226-31608 GCF_000696875.1 Nestor notabilis | reverse complement strand
ACTGCTGTAGCTGAACCCAGGACAGAAGGGAAATGGAACTGGGAGCTTTTCTTCTGTTCAGGGTAGAGAAATAGAGACTTCTCAGTGCAGATCCAGTGGGCAGAGCATGCCACCCCAGGGAGAGTTCTTTGGCTTCAAACAGTGTGTTCAGATTTAAGAAATCACAGTAGCAGGTGAGACAAGTTGCGAGACCTATGCAGGGAAAGATACAATGACACCTAGTGATTTTCTGAAATGCTTTCTGTTAGGTACAATTAAGGCTAATCTACTTAAACATATTGTCATCTCTCAGTACAATATAAAGCTGTGGAAACTGTATCCTGCCATACTTCATTGTCTGTTTTTCATCATTCCTCTCCTCAGTTCCTATATGTGCCTGCTCTTTGCCACTGTTTTTCCTTTTTCTTCCTATTACTTACCTTCACTATTCTCCATTCAGTTTCTTACCCAGGGCACCAGCATGCAGGAAACAGTTTTGGGTGATCTTTTTGAACTAGTCTTATGGCTGCCTAGCAAACATTGGTAGAGTGAGGAGGAAGGAGTGCCTGAGAAAGCATGCCAGACCAAGTAACAAAACATTTTGCTGATGCTGATGTTTGTATTACCAAGTTGGGTGTTTGAAAGTCTGACTTTAAAATGCTGCAGGGAATGCATTCTTCCTTGAGTGTGAGGGTATCGGTATACAGCATGTTGGCATATGAAAGTAGTTTTTCTTATCTTACTTGTATAAACAAGAGCATAGCTCATCGCTCCCTTCCTCTCAGCTGTGTTTCAGGCAGAATAGAATTTTACTTTCATACCCAGCTGCAAATCATTGGCCTTTGGCAGTACAGAGGATAAAATACAGCAAATACAGATAGCACAGCTGATATCCAAATCTGCACATCCAGCATCTGTAAAATAATCAAGCCATGACAGAAGAATGTGGGGATAAAAGAGGCAAGACTTCCAGAGATAGTATGCATCAAATTCCACAGGAATTAATACCTTTAAAAATCCTACCTTAAATTCTCTTCCTCCAAATATATGCCTGCATTTTTTTTAATTTTTTTTTTTTTGGCTGCAGTCATTATGCCTTTACTACAAATGCAGACATCTCTCTTGTGACACCCCCCTTCTGCATTCAACAGGCACTTTTATCTAAAGAAGAGCTTCTTAGGATAATCCACCAGAAGAAAACCAGCGCACATCTTATATCCTGATCAATTTGTCCCACTCTATAATGGGAGTCAGTTAAAAGAACAAAACCAGGACCTTTTGGGATGTGTGTGGGGAGCCAGTTCTTGGGCACAGAAGAAGCTGTCAATTCCACATCTTGGCATGAGCTGTAGTGTCTTTAATGTAGTGAAATCCAAACCGCAGAGTGTTATCAGGGCACGTGCTGTTTTCCCAGCTGCCTGTTTTTTCATGGTCGCTGTGTCCTCTGTGATTCCTCACCATCAGGGAAAGGCATTGTTGTACATTATCTTTGTTTTATATAACAGTACATTTGTCCTGCTGGCTGGGGAGTAGGAAAAAGCAAATTCTTCAGGTGGCGCTCTGATTTGCCAAAATGACTGGTCCTCTATGTCAAGATGCCGCATCAGCGCAAGGAATGTAATTTCATCATATAGTTCTCAGCTTTCTGGAAGAAAAGAGTGGAATTGAAAATGGGTAGTTGGACAGGAGTCACACATAGACATCTCTCTGGGTAGTTTCTGACATTTCAAAAATACAACCAGTAAAAGTATATGGTTCTTTTTTAATCTAGGCAAAGGCAGAGGTATTTGAATGGTAATTCTTGTGTCTAATCACTTTTTTGTAGTTCCTGTAACTCAGGGAAGCGTTCAGCCCTGTGCAACACTGTGGAATATTGCCTTCCATCTACATATAGTCTAAGACTGATAAACACAAACACAGATCAGCTGAGGATGGAAATTACTCTCCAGTGTGTCATGTATTCCATTCTTAAACACCTAGACCTTATAAATTATTAAAGACAGGTACACATAGTGTGCCTTTCCAAGTATTTTCGTGCTTTCATTCTGGCTTTTCCTGATACATAAAAAGGCAATATCGATTCGGGGGAGGAGGGTGGTGGTGCGGAAATTGAAAAATAGTTTTAACTCTCTGTCCTAAAACCTTTAAGATTCTGAAAAACTGGCAAACGACCTCACTTCCCTGCCTGTTTCCCATTCCTTTCCTGCCAGAGTTTGTCTGCAACCCTAGCTAGGAGAATGAATATGCTTGGATAGGGGAGTCCAGCAGTATGTTTGTAATTATTAGTAAGCACATCATGTGTTTTCTAATTATTAGTTTTTTCAGATGGTTCATTTTAGGTTTAATAGGTCAACCTATAGACAATACATTTCAATGCAAAAATTCAAGATATTTTATGTAAGAAAGAGCATAGTGAGAGTACCTGACACTAAAAGGTAAGGCTTTTCTGAAATACTCACAAGCATTACTTTTCAAACTCTTTTCATTTATTTTTTCTTTTATGCAGAAACAACACTGCTTTCCAACCTTCTTACCTCCTCTTTCCATTATTTGTTACAACCAGTGCATGCTGAAGTGCTAGGCACTTTTTTAAGTTGTAATTCTAAACTACTTGAAGTTTGGAACATTATCCTCCTCTTCCTTCTCTCTCTCTCCTGTTTTCATTTCATCTCTCTGTGTTGTTTGCGTGGATAGTCATGGTGCTGTGGTTTTTCTATGCCTCTTGACTGTGTGCAGAGCTTTTCTCATCCGTTTATGCAGCTCTTCCCCCTTTATTTGGGGATTACCTGAAAATGCTCCATTAAGAACTTGGAAGTGAAGCTTAGCAGAGGAGGAGGCCTATTCCTTTACCCTTCAGACGGATAGAACTACTTAGTCCAAACAGTTTATCAGTTAGTATGGTTACCTCATTATCCCCTCCAGATTACCCCATCAATCCCCTTCCATTTCAAGCTTTATATTCTTTGGTATCTTTTCTCTGACAACAAAGATATTAGGGCTGGTTTTCCTGGCTTGCAAGGAGGATAGCAGAAAATGCGACAGGATATTCCCAGGTATGGCTTTTAGCATCAAGATAGATAATATGACTAAACTGGGCAACAAAGTAAACAATTCCAGAAATCAAATGAAGAGTATTCTAGAGAATGGTGATGGGGAATGCAAAAATGCTCTGATCCGAAATATGTTTGAGTTGATGGATCATACTATTTGGAGAAAAAAATTGCTAACCTTATGAAGTTCAACCAAGCCAAGTGCAAGGCCCTACACCTGAGTTGGGGCAATCCCAAGCACAGCTACAGGTTGGGTGGAGAAGAGATTCAGAGCAGCCCTGAGGAGAAGGACTTGGGGGTGTCAGTTGATCAGAAGCTTAACATGAGCCGGCTTCAGTGCGCTCTTGCAGCCCAGAAACCCAACCGTGTCCTGGGCTGCATCAAAAGAAGTGTGACCAGCAGGTTGAAGGAGGTGATCCTGCCCCTCTGCTCTGCTCTCCTGAGACCTCACTTGGAGTATTGTGTCCAGTTCTGGTGTCCTCAACATAAAAAGGACATGGAGGTCTTGGAGCAAGTCCAGAGGAAGCCATGAGGATGATCAGGGGGATGGAGCACCTCCCGTATGAAGACAGGCTGAGGAAGTTGGAGCTGTTCAGCCTGGAGAAGAGAAGGCTGCGTGGAGACCTCATAGCAGCCTTCCAGTATCTGAAGGGGGCCTATAAGGATGCTGGGAAGGGATTCTTCGTTAGAGACTGTAGTGGTAGGGCAAGGGGGAATGGGTTTTAAACTTAACAAGGGGGGGGAAGTTCAGGTTAGATATAAGGAAGAAGTTCTTCCCAGTGAGGGTGGTGAGGCACTGAAATGGGTTGCCCAAGGAAGTTGAGAATGCTCCATCCCTGGTGGTGTTCAAGGCCAGGCTGGACAGAGCCTTGAGTGACATGGTTTAGTGTGTGGTGTCCCTGCTCATGGCAGGGGGGTTGGAACTAGATGATCTTAAGGTTCTTTCCAACCCTAACTATTCTATGATTCTGTGAACATACTGTATTTTATTTTCCTTTCTTTATTCTTGAGTGAGAGCTCTTTCTATCTTTGCTTTCTTCCAGAACTATTCTTCCACAATTTGAGCAAAAAAGTCTTGTATGTTTCGATCCTGCAGAGATTTTTCTGTGATAAATGAATCTTCTTTACAGCATTTGGGAATTGAAAGCCAAGTCACACCTGAGTAGGGAATTCCATCTATTTGGAGTTTCAATGTTTGTTTGCTTCTCATTTTATTTGTTTTTTACTTTTTTTTTTCTACTTTACTGTAATCTTCTTCTATCCTTGTGCCCATAAAACTTCTCTTCCTTGAAGTAGTCTCCACATTTAAATCATTGAATGATTACTCAGATGTTCTAAAATGGAGAACCACTTCAGTCAGAATTGGAACTCTTTACTGTCTTCTGAAATGTAATAAAATAACTCCCTCTCCTCATCTTACGCTTCACTGATAAAGATCTCAATTTATTGTGTCTCATATTCTGCTCTTTACAACTCACACAGTCTTAATGTGGTGGTGTCTCACTGATTAATGTCCATGTGTAAAACTACCCAAGATTATGTATACAGCTGCATACTTAGAAGGCTTCAGCAGTGAAAATAGCTTTAATAACAATTTGTGACTACATTAATGTTGTCAGTATTTTCTAATCATTTCCATCAGATGGTAGAGAGCTGAAACATGACTGTTATCCATGTAAACATTATGTGTTGGTGAACGTCTCTGCTGACCTTCTCACATGTTGCATCTTTTGTGAGCTTCACAGAAAGGCTAATTTGTTACAAAAGGACACCGGAAAGCATTTAGGCAACCATTCGCTGTTAACACCTAATTCTCAAACTTTCAGTTCCTCGAGTGTTGATATATTGAAATAGCTAACAGTAATGTTTATAAATGCATACAAGTACAACCAAATCATAAATATTTATTAGCCAAAGAAAGCAAACATTAGGATTTTCCCCTTATTAAAAGGGAGGAAAGACAGAAGAGTTTTCTGAAGGACATTAGTGTCTAAAATGTTTGGTTAAATGCAGTGACTTAACCGGCTTTGTAGGTCGGGGAGGGTATGTGTGGAATACGTAAAGGTCAGCTGCATGTTCTCATCAATTTAAAATTCTTCTATGTTTATTTTATGGCACTTACTCAGTGATGGTAGCTTTCAGATCCTGGCTGCCTTGGAACAGAGACTTCCTGGCCAACAAAAATATTTTCGTCTATTTCCAGGTTTTTAGCCCTTTTAAAAAAAACACCATCACATTACTTAAAATAGAATGCATGAATTAGGTAATTTTTGAAAAGAAAACACTTTAACTGAATTCAACTTAAGAAACAATGCTTCTGTTGACCCAAAAAAGCGCTTTTAAATTAAATGATAATTTGGTTAGACTAGTTGAAATTGATTTTCCATTACTTGTGTAACTTCTCTGTGCTGGAAATGGGACTAAATTACATACGTTTGCGTAGTTTTCTGGAATGAATATTTCAAGTAGACATTTCCTTTTCTATTGGCCTATAAATGTTATCTGAGGAATCTTTTTAAGATTTTCTACATATCTTTCAGAAGTAATCTTTTTTAGGATTTATGTAATCGATCTTCATAGCTATCTATCTGGGGAATATGAGAAATTAATTTACCTATTCATTTATATGAACTATTTCTGTCTAAACTACCTGTGTGGATAAAATGTGCATGCGCATGTGCCACAACTAAAGCTGGCAATTTTCCTTTGATAAGACCTATATGAATAATATTTATAGGTTATATTCAAAATCAGTACCTTGTTGTGCTATTACATTTGGAGTAATTCGTTTTGGAGGGCTTAATGCAGAGACTTCTGTAGGAAAAAGAAACAGATGTACAGAGTAGTTTCATGGCTTCTATCAGTGACCTTAATGGAGAAGAAAGAAACAGATTTTTGTTTCTTCCTGTTTGTTTACTTGTTGCCTCTGACTTTGGTAAAACCAATCTAGTGTCAACAATTTGCTTATTTCTTTGTATCATGTTTTAATTTTGGGAAGGTTCAATGCAGTTAATTATTATAAATATAATTAAAATTATTAGGCAGTTTATTCAGCTACATTTTTCAAGGCATTTCAGATAAGGTTGGCATATGCTGAAACCATGTGTGGCAGCAGCACTGGTCTGAGCCAGCTGAGTCAGGACAAAAAAAGCAGAGATGGTGCAGTTGTACGGCCTACAGGCAAGGTCAGCCCTGCACATGCGTTGGGAGTCCCTTGCACAGCCTCACACCAACACCTTTACTGTCAAGTCTTGCATCAGCTGCTGCTTGAATGCATCAAAATAACACTTTTGGTAGGGCCAGAAAGTGTTTGACTTGTTCAGGGCTGACAGTGTGTGTTTAACTGTTCAAGAAATCCACGTAGCAAAAATATGGTCTGTTTAAATGTGCCATTATGAAATAAAACCCCTGTTTGTACAGCCACTATCCGGGAATGCTCTGTGCCAGCAAGAGGATGTCCCGTGCATCCCATTCACTCACTGCCACCACCTGGTTCTGCGCTGTCACACCTGTGCACCAAGCCCCAATAGAAACCCTCTCTTTTTCTTTTCCTCTGGAGCCAGACATTTGCTGTATCTAACTCAGAATCTCTATGGCAGTGCCAAATGTCATTCTCTGATAAATTTATTCTAACCAGCATTGAGAGGGGGAGATTGGAATCAATGCACCTTTCAGCTTTGATAACAGAGAGGCTTTAGATAAAAAATAATTAAATGCCCAGGGCCCTAGAGACTAGAGACCTGACAATGTCTGTAAGTTAATTCTGTGAATTAGTCTTCCTAGAGCATCTTATTAAGGGTGGATAGAATTATTCACAAGTACCACACCAAACTCCTCATAGCATACAAACTAAAATTCACTGAAAAGAACCTACTAATTTTCATTAATCAACTTCAATAGAGAAGACAGGGGTTTGAATTTTGCAGTCATCCCAGTTCCTATCCATCCACTTACAGTATTTCACATGAAAGAAAATTGAACCTTTAGTTCTTTTAAAATGTTATATAGTCACAAAAGTTTTGCTTTGTGTGATGTCTAGGTGAGTAAATTCCGAGTTTAGTTGCTCATTTTAGTTTGATGTAACCCTATTGCTGTCCCATTAAGAATGCTGAAATGATTTCCTGTCCTGCCGTGCAATGCACTGCTATTGGTATCAGAACGCAATTTATAAATATGTACATTAGAAGTGAGTAAATGATTCAGTTGCTTAATTAATCAAGTCCTCGGACTATCTAGCTGAGAATTAAAAAAAAAAAAGAAACCACGTTTAAACAAACACGCACATTCAGATTTGTGTTTAACTGGCATTCTGAATGGCAGAATACAGACTGAACTGCAATTAACCAACTGTAATGGGCATAGTTTAAATTTTATTCATTGTTTTTGCCGAAGTGAAAAGAAAAGCTCATATCATGGTCCTTTAATCATCTATCCACTGTATATCATTAACATTTGCGTATACAAATTGCTTATAAACATGGTTCCACCTAATGATTTGAAAAATAAATCATGCATGTATAATTTCACCTAGTGTGGCTGAGAGTCAGCAGAGGGTCATATAGAAATGAGGAAGCTTATTACTTACAGCTAATTCTTATATTCCTTATAATGATGATTTTTCCTGCATGCTTGTTAGACATTTTCTCCTAATTGAAAGCTGCATTTATCTTCCTCTGTATTGTTAAGAAATAAGGCTCGGATATTGTCTCGCCTTAGCTGCATTTAACCCATTGAACACCTTATGACGTTCATGTTGCATTACCTTTAAGTTTCTTTTAATAGAGAAAAGTGTGTGTAGCTGACTCTCCAGTTATAAAAGTGTACTGTAAACCAGCAGCTGTTAAATCTTTCAGTGTGGAAAGGATGAAGGCATATGAAGAAATGGGACATTATTTTGATTAAAAGAAAATAATGCAGGTCACATGGGAAACTATCATACTGTGGGTGCAACCCAGTGAGCTCAGAGTATTTGTGATGGTGGCTCTGTTTAGGGAGCTGGGCAGGAGCAGAGAAGCTCACAGTCCTGTTATTAAAAAATATGCTATTTTGAACACCAATAATGTTTTGATGTTACAATATTTTTGAAAGACATTTTCTGTCCTTTAATGTGAATAGTATTGCCCTTGCAGAATATATTATATATTGAATATGTTCTCAGTGACTTGCTGCTGTAATGAAGTGGGATGAGTGAAATGTTATAGTTGACATCTCACTGGATCTGTGTTATCCTAAAAGAAATATATGAGTGTTTTCTCTTGACAGATGAGTTGATTTAAATTTTGAGATGCTTGAAAATATATTTTAAATCCCCAAGTGGCTCTCTCCAAGCACAGATAAGCTTTTATAAGAATAACAGTTGTAATGTTGTATAGTATGGCCTGTATTTTGCCTTAAATAGGTGCTCTGGGACTATTTTAAAGAAGATTTTGCATGAGGTATGTCTTGTCTAAACTTAAAACCCTACTTCAATTCTGTGGTGAAAGCATTATGATCTCTGTAGTGTATGTATTTATAACCATGGAGAGTATTCATAATGAATAGCTACCTACGCTGCAAGAGGAGCAGATCTGTAGATTGAAACAGTGTTGTGAGGAAGTGACACATTTTGGGATGGGCGATTGTTTTGGGTGGCCGCTGCGATGGCTGCATGGAGTGTGGCTGTCTGCTGGCACGGGGAGTGCAGGGGAAAAGCTCCAGCCTAGACTGATCGGCAGGAAACCAGGTCAGCACTGTGAGATTCATTTGGGATGGGAACCAAACCAGAGCAGGAAATTCACCTCAGAAGGGCACCTCCGGTCTCAGCTACCCACAGATACCTGTCTGTGCTCATACAGGATGCTGCCCAGTGCCATTACCCATGTTACAACTCAGTGCTGACATAGAATTGTACAAAGTGATTTCAGGATTTGCCTGAATAGAGGAAAATAGCATGCTCAGTAATTTTCTCATCTGGGTGAGTGTAACCAATGGATTCATTTTTGTAACAAGTGCAAGATGAGGGAAACATTATGTATCACTTGTAGTTCATCTTGTAGGATATTGATTACAATACCTTGTTTTCACTTGGTTTAATTTCATTGCATGTTAAGTATGCAGATTGAAATTTTCATGCTAAGTTAGAGGTTTAGTTATGTTTAGTATTTTGTAATAGCTGTTTAACTACGAAGGGCTTGTTTTGGAAAAATGACTTGATAATCACTGACTTGAAAAACTTATCCACATTTGACCAAGTTTAATGATTGTAGAGAGATCTCAGAATTCCTCTGATCACTTCTTAACATCTGGTAGCTCATTATTTCTGCAGAAACTGACCTTATTTGAGATACCATGTAAAGCACAAAGAGGTAAACAAAAACTTTGTGAAAGCCAGAGTAGAAGCCAGTGAAATGCAGTGAGAACAATCAGAACGCAGAGTGAAGACTGATGAAATATGTTTTGATTGAAGCCTTTTGGAAGGCAGAACTGTCTTTAATAGTTAAAAGTACGGTACTTTGGTGAAACTGCAGGAAGAAGTGGAGGAAAGCAGCTCATGCAAATTGGCATTTGCACAGTGTATCATGGCCAATGGCATTACTCTTGCAAGAAGTAATCAGGACCTGAGTTTATATACCTCGTAGATGTAAATGTGAAATACTCATTCTTTAGTGATTCAACAATAAATTTTATTTTCCTTACATTAATCACAAGTAAAAAAAATAATTTTGGAGTCCTAAAACTAAGAAATGCTCAAATTCCAACCTATTTTCTTAGAAAGTAATTCTTTAAAGTAAAAGTTTTCATAGGAAATATAACAAAGGCAAAATAATACAGTTTTTCAAGGAAAAATATATTATATTATCTGTAGAAGAAGTGCAAGCGTGTTGGTTAAAGTAAGTATCTTGTTCAGTTTTTTGTGCTCAATTTGTTGGATGAGATCTCTTGCCATAGTCCTATATGAAAAAAAATGTTTTCTCACAAAGTATTTGTTATTCATTACTGATGAAAAGGCTTTGTCATTTTAAAAAAAATAATTTTTTTGGGTCAACTGCTCACAACGGAACAGGAGTGTAATTTTAATAATATTTCTGGGTTTAAACTTTAAAAAAAAATCTAGTTAATCATAAGGTATGGTCGTAGCAGTAAATCCTTCCAGAACCTTCCAGGCAGTCAATGGTACCTACTACTTCAAAGATACATAGCCATAAAAAAAACCCCGAAAATATCATGTTCTGGTAGCTCTGTGCTTTTTAAGTGTTTTTACCTTTTAACTAAAAGTTATATTAACTTCAGTAGTTTGATGACATGCATCCCAGGAACAGAGTATGACGATAGCCTGCAATGATTTCTGTTGCTCCCCCCAGAAAATTCTGGAAAGCATGTATTTGTATTCTCGCATGATGACATTTCATTTCAGTAGTGCCACTACAGCATGTGTGTTGTCTTTACTTTTTATTCCTGTAAATCTCTGGAGGTTTGTTTTCGCCACAATTCCTTGCCTCTCTTGTTATCTCCCTCTGTTAAATTGTGCTGTCTATCCTAAAATGGTGTAAAAGCCATTAACTGTCAATGCAGATGCAAATGAAGTTACCTTTCACACAAAATGACAGTACAGCACCAGGAAGCATTTCCAAAGTTTGGTGATTTTGTGTACAAAATGAGAGGAATGAGAAGGGCAGACAGAGCGCTGTCTCTATGGCAACACTATGGTGTGTCTAGTTCAGCTGTTTTCTGCTTTATGATTTTATAGATAGCTGGGATTGATCCAGTGAAGTTTAATATTGTCAAAAATTGAAGAGTTCTAATCCCCCACTCTGATCAGGAATAGTAATGCATAAAGGACAATCTGATATACAAAAAAAGTAAATACATATATAAGGAAAGTGTCAGGCATAACTTTTGATAACATGAAAGCAAATACCTAAGTCTGTCTGGAGCTGTGAAACAATCCTGAGTGCTCCAGCTTTGCATTGGGCTAATGTTTAAACTGTACTTTAGGTCAGGAAAGTCCCTGTGGTATATGTTTCCTTCCTACTTTGTATCATTCCTCCACACTGTTGATGCGCCATCTTAAAGACCACCATCTGCCCTAAATCACAAGGCGATCCCCACTTGTGGACTTGGAGTATTATTTTGGAAGGTTCATAGACATGGCAGTAAACTGAGAGCTGTATGTGAGAGTAATTTATGTTGAATGAGCAGTTTATGCATTAAAGCTAACCAAAACACTTTTGTTAAAAGGCTTTGACTTTAAAATGAAAGCTTTCACATAAGAATTGGACCCAAACAGTAAATTTGTGGTTTCACATTGAAAACAGAAAACCTTCCTAGTGGTTTTAGATTTTTAAACTAGAAATTCTAACTTTTATCTTATCAAAAAAGCAAAAATATTTGTTTCAGCAAAGCCAAAAGATCTAATTGAAGACAAAACATATTGTAAAAATCCATACGAAATAATTGTAATTTTTACCACTTTTTGTTATTCATCTAAATTTGAGATTGGGTGTGATAGAGCTCAAAATGCATGTATATGTTTGGATAATTAATGTAAGAAACAAGCTTTAATTGTATGAAATTCCATTTTATGAACATCTTAGGAACTTAACAAGAATGACTAAACCTAGCACCGTACACTGCCCTTGCAACTTGGTTAGTCTCTTTCAATGGCTCTACAGATCTCCATTTAAAAGCAAAAAGAACACAGTATCTTATTTTCACAGAAAACAGGACTAAAGCAAGCTGCAAATTTCTACCTTTCCTAGCATGATGTCACATGCTATTGTAAAGTACCATGTTTACCTCAGTCTTTGCATTTATAGTTATACACATTCATTGTGTTGACTGAAAAACACTAATCACAAAACTACATCATGCTTATAAAAAGAATTGGTCTTAAGTGTTACGTGTATTATTGAGACTTAGGGAAACTTCATTGTTTGACAGATGGAATGACACCCACTTTAAGAAATTTATAAAAAAAAAAAGGTAAGGAAGAACATACGCGTTTGTTGGAAAAGAAAAAAAAATGTATAAATTACCATGTTTACCTCAGTCTTTGCATTTATAGTTATACACATTCATTGTGTTGACTGAAAAACACTAATCACAAAACTACATCATGCTTATAAAAAGAATTGGTCTTAAGTGTTACGTGTATTATTGAGACTTAGGGAAACTTCATTGTTTGACAGATGGAATGACACTCACTTTAAGAAATTTATAAAAAAAAAAGGTAAGGAAGAACATATGCGTTTGTTGGAAAAGAAAAAAAAAGTATAAATTTTTTTTTTTGTCAGAGCAAGCACATATGGCAGTTCCATTTTCTATCACTTATCATTTACTTTCTATTTCAAATTCAAATGTCAGTAGGCAAGGAAAGAAGTTGGGTATTAAAACATAGAAAAGACTCAACTAAGAACAGTCATTGCTGGAACTTGATACTAATTGTTCATGGAAATTAATGGCCATCCAATTAAATCAAACTTACTCATCCCATTCTATCCTTGCTTTTGTTTTCTTTACATGTTCCTCCCATTGGCAGTTACTGTTTTATGATTATTTCCCAGCCATCTGTTGTCTTTCCTGGAGCCAAAATCATTTCCCTTTATAATTTCATGAGTAATCACGTATGCTTTATTTTCATGCAATTATATGTCTAGTTACTAATCCTAACTCCTCATTCTTGTGTAAATACTCACTGAGTAATGGGAACGATTTGCCATTTAAATTTCTAGTGAAGAGAAGTCTATATGCAAACTTTCAAACTCTTCCACTTGTTATCTTTTTGCATTGTTATGAATATAATGCTAATTAAACATTTACTCTAATTCACATCTCTGGACACCAAAAGGCATGTGTAAGTTAGATAGGTATAGATGCTGAGTGAAATGGTACATGTATCATATTAATGACGGTGCTGAGGAGTTGGACATTATCAGTGACTACACAGGACCAAGGAAATGTAAAATGCAATTCTGAGCTTTTGCTACTCATGAAATAAATGATTTTGAAATGCCTGACAATACTATTTTAAAATCTTTGAAAGGAATTTGAAGGAGTAGCTGTATTTTGTAGCTATTCCAATAAATGGCTTCATAAGCAATTTGGGTTAAAAATAAATAGTTGCTGTAATCTAATATTGAGAATAAATTGACAGCAAAGCAGATTTCATTGCTAAACCATTCTCATAAATAAGCCTATGCAGTTTATGTGATGTTGTTAATGGGAGAGAAAAAGATCAGAAATCTGGCTGGGATGGTTTTTACGCTGGGTCGAAGAACTGATTTCTTGTCACTGTTTCCCAGGAAAAACAGAGCAGGTTAACGTTTTGTAGGTGAAAAAGAGATACAAAGCAACAGTGGTCTTAAAACATCCCATAGTATTTCCTTTGTAAATATAGCTGTAGTTACTATAGGCAATTTGTAGCCTCAGATTTCCTAGGAAGTGAAGAAGAGGGTTTCCTGGATTTGTACAGTAAGAGCCCTTTGCTTTGTAGTCAGCCTGGCCCTGGTAAAACACACTAATGTCTTATATTGCAAAAGGATTCCTGAAACATGATTTGAATATAAATGCACAGTAGGTGATCTAAGAAGTGACAAAGTTATTCTAAACAGAAGCAGATGTCACCAGCACCATGTGGGATAACCACACCTAACTGGTTTGTGACAACTTGCAAAGAACCCATACACAAATCAGCAGTTTTCAGAATCCACAATTCTAACTTGAGACATCTCAGATTCTTTTATTTTTGTGAGGAAAGCCTGTTGATATTTGTTAATCATATCATTAGGGTGTACCTACTCTGAAGGTATTAAATTAAACAGCTGATGTAGTAATGAATAACACATTGTTGTTATCTAAAGTAGAAATCCAGGTATGTTTAGATGACAATTTGAGAATGTCTGAAAGATGCACTGCCCAAAGTCCCTTCCTTTTGTAATGCTTTTTACAAATACTCAGACTAATGCTATTTCAGAAAAGCATTTGTTCTGATCTGTGGTTTTAATGTTGGTGATAATGACATAATTGCTTAGTTCTGTATGTAATTATATATCCATCTCTTACCTGGTTATAGGCAACATTCTCATTTTAAGATTGTTAGGCAGGCCTTTTTGTAGTCCAAAAGGTAAATGTACAAGAATTTTTTATGGTTTGGTCTATTATTTCATTGTGAAATAAAATAGCCAAACTCTTACTGTCACCTCCTCTGAGATGCTCAGAGACAAAAACATCTTGGCATTAAAGTGCTTTTCAACTTTTCATATAGATGTCAGTCAAATTTCATTGGCTCAGTGTTCATTTCATTGCAGTTTTCTTTTCCTCAGCTCTTTTGGAACATGCACACTTTAAATTATTCGTTAAGGTTAAATGCTTACCCACCCTGCATTTAAGCAGAACGTAAGCAGGATTCTCCTCCTCCTCTGTGTGACTCAGATTCTGTTTCCATGTTCAAGTGCTGATACCTGTGGAAAAAGCTTCATTGTCCATGTAATGGTCCTAATTCTTTTGCATCATTTCATAAATAGTATACTTAAAAATACAGCATCTAAATATGCCATCAAATTAGTTCTGTTAGTTGTAGACTTCTAGGAGAGTAGTATTTTAGATTCAATTTTAGATCTTAATTTTCTTCATTTTTCTTTGAAGCTAGTGAACTTTTCAGGATGTTATGATTTTAAAGTTTATTCAATAAAACAGATGTTGTGTAGGTGCTGCTGGTAGGCAGGAGGTGCAGAGTTGGAAGTTCATGGGAGTGAAATGTATTTCCATGCTTATAATGTTGTTTGTATCAATAGCAAAAGGTTTTATAGATGAATAAATAGTGTTCATCCTTGGAAGCATATATGAGATGCAGTGTAAGCCTCTAAAAAAGAAGCATGTCAACTTTTGCTGACTAGAGGTATAATAGGCAAATAATTTACCATTTCCCTAAAATATGCGGTTTTCATGGTCTATATAATCAGTTAAACTCTCAGCTTAAAATAATAGTGTTTTCACATCCTCAGTGCCACCTAGAACTGACACTAAACCTCTGGCAATGTGGTCCCCTGTGCTCTTAACTACCCATCACCTCAAACAGGCATCACACTTAGACTGGCTTCTCTTGTGTGTAAACTTTTTTCTTCCTATTTGGAAAGGCTACTACTTTACTTTATCCTTAGTGCAAGCAAGATCAGATCCTGGCATACTCAAAGGAATCTGGTATCCAGACTCTAACAATAGGCTTAGGATGATTACACCTTAATACAGCTCTGTGCAGAAACCTGAAGAATTATATGCTATTTCAAAGTACCATATGGTCTGTAGAGTTATTAAATGCATGGAATCAATCAGATCTTTTCCCCCAGCATAAAATATAGAAGAATAACTGATGTAGAATTTTATTTCAAAAAACCATCATAACAATTAGTATTTTACCCTCACCTGTTCTGTCAAATATGCTCACTTTATGACAACATTATTTTGTACCTACCACTGAAGTCAGAACTTGGATAACTGTGAAGCAATTCCATTCAGATTTGTCCTTACAAAATAGGCTTTTGGCATAGGTGAGGCAAATGGCTCTTCTATACAAACGTAATACGCATAGCATCAAGGAAGTAATATTCACATTGAATCCAATGGTACAGGCTCAACTCTATAAATAGTCTAAGTTGTTGAGCTAGCTCGTGTCATAGAGATTAAGAGTATACTCTCAGGCTGCCTTTTTCTACTTCTACACTAATCAAATATTAAACCAAAAGTAACCTAAAAGTTTTACATCCTGAAAATATTATTCTAAATAGTTCTATCCAGTAACTCTCCACAACCACTTTCCTTAGTGAGCTCCATTACCTTGTATGGGGATATCACTAGAACACAACAACATTGACGCAACACTCAAAAATACATCTTGCAGCAAGTCAAGGTTTCTCTTGGTTTGTCAAAGGCTTTCTTAACCTCCCACCCCAGCAGTGATAGCAACTAGATTGTCAGGGGAAAAACTTGTAAAGCAAAACCATGTTTGTTCTTTCAGCTTTAAACAACACACCAGACATATAACCACACACACACACACACACACACACACACCCCAACATATACACAAAACCAGAAACAAACATAACCAACCGACAAAAACCAAGGGGAAAAAAGAGCATTTCCTAATGCTGCTCAGTACATGTCATCTCAATAGCTGGAGATCCAAATCATACTAAGATAAAGAACATACATAGAATAAAAACAAAGAAAATGGAAAACATGAGGGTGCAGGACACTATCTGGTACTTTGCTTCACCCTGTACTATGTGACAGGAATTGTCTGCTTCAGCTAACAAAAGCAGGATTCCCTAGGCTTGTGGGATTCTCAAGGTTGTCACCTAGAACTTACCTGATGTTTAGGATTTGATCTGCAACTCCTATTTGCCACTGGTTTTTTTCATGTATATGTGCAATGGAAGGAAAAGGGACATGTTTGTCTCTTACAGCAAATTCACATGAGTTACAAACTTTAGGCTTTTCCTGTGGGAATTACCAAACATGCTCAACTTGTCACAGACAAACTCTTTCCTAAAATTTAAAAGCCTTAAAATGACAATATATACTTGTATTGAAAGTAGAGATAAAGATGATGATCTACACTCCTGTTTTATCAGGTGTGTTGACAATACAGAAATGAAAAAGGTCAGGTTTACGATGCACTTGAGTAAATGCTAGATTCCTTCAGGGAGATCCATAGGCAAATCTTAAGACGCTTGAGCCTGATGTGTTGTTGAGGTATGCCTGGATGGATTTAGGTTCCTGCCAGCTTCATAAATTGTCATTCATGTGGAGGCTGGAAACATTTGAAATCTGCCATTTTATTAAAAACCCCAGTAAATAAAACCCATCAAAGATCTCTTAAGATCATGTAAGACCAATCAGTGCTTGTCCCTATGCCCAGGTAGTAGTTACTGACCATGCCTTAGATCAGCCCATTTCTCCTCCTTAATTACAGCAGCTCAAGAAGGACTCTGAATATTGGGCAACATTATACAACTGTGGTTCAAATTTGTATTCATACTGCTGACGAGTACCACACAGAAATTAATTAAAGAATAAAGTAGCAAGTGTAACAAATACATTTTATGATACATATAAATACTTCATTCTTGTCTGCACAAGAGTGGAGGAAAAAAGAGAAAAAACATGCCTCCATTCATCCTTTACTCCTTCACATCTGTGTCAAACAGCTACAGGATGAAATACAGTAAAATGGCCATAAAACTACCTACCTATCTGTCTTAAAGAAGGAGCAGAAGATAGGTAATTTTTTTCAGAGTGTTCTTTAATTGAAAAATGATGCAAGGCACAGATCTACTGATATAATTTAACACATGCAAAGACCTGAAGGCAAAGCACAACTCCTCCTGAAGTGTTCCTTTACACAGTTTCAATATTGATAGAGTTTAATTTAAATACACAAATATTTTTTATTCATATTAATAACATGATTAATATTTACTTTCCTAACAAAGTATTTGAAGCTTTAATTATATGTGCCTATCACAAGACTAACATGTGACAAAAGTTTTCCATTACTATGCGTCTAAAGTGATTTCCAACCCTCTGCTTTTAAACGGTATGACTGTATCTGCCTCTTGTTTTTCCTGAGAGCACATGTGCAGAGAGCAGTGAGTGTCATGCCACACAATACATACCAACTCAGTAGTATCAGCTCAGATGCTGGATGCAGTAGTGAGCAGCTCCACACAGCCCTTGCTTTTCCCCTGCAAAAGCTGACCCGTGACTCTATTCTGCATCTGCAATGTCCACATTAGATGCATTCTGACTCTAAAGATCACGTATACAAACACATATCTACTGTTTTGACTTCTGCTGTGTACTGCTTCAAATACGAAATTCCTATAGGGAATTCTTAGAAACCCATGTAATGCAGTAAATCCTTTAGTTAATTGAAGTCAGCTAGCAGGCTTTTTAAGGCTAATCACTGCTATGTACTTGACAAATATATCAGGATACTTACTCACAGACTGAAGTTGATACTGTTATTCATTATTTATTATTTTACATTAGACAAGTTGTTCAACTGAAATCAGAATTGGAACTGTCCTGGCAGGAGGGGGGAAAAGGGGGTGGGGGGGAAGTCACTGAGTCACTGGCGTCTATTTCTGGGAAAGGCAGGATTAATGTCATCAAACACTTTTAGAAACTGTTCTACTCAGAGTCCTTAGTTCAAGGACTTTACACAGTAAGAAACACTGGAACAGAAGTGGCCAGAACATTTCACCCATCAGCAAATGCCTGCTTCTGCATTTGCCTCTTGAGGATGAACGAGATAGAGACACTATTTTTTTTAGACATCTTAAACCCATGATAACTACTTAAAATCACGGTCTAGGGGCTGTTCAGTTTTCTAATATGCTGAGAATGCTATGAACTAGGAAAAATAGACCAATGAAATGCTGCATTTTTACAGGGACTCCAGCATTTAGATGCTTAAAAAGCAGTGTGTTTTAGCACAAAACACAAAAAACCCTGCAAAAAAACCAGACTTCAACTTGGCGCTCTATTGGCCCAAGTGGTGTAACTAAAGAAAACTTGGGTTGACACCAACCAGACCAGTATTTGGAAGAGCAGAATTGCCAAAATCATATTTGAAATACTTCTGCATTTGTTGTTGCTCACCAGAAGGATGCCATGAAGAGGTCCAGCTTCTCAACTGTGAACAGGAACTTCCAGCTCTGGCCTGATTTTATTTTTCATCTGCACAGGAATGGGATAGTTGCTCGTCAGCATCACAGAGCACTGCATGATGAATAAGGATTTGATTTCTTCATAAGCAAACGGCTGACAAAGGCTGGATGAATAGAGGCTCTTTCACATACATTGGCAGAAACCTACGAAAGTCTTGGCTGAACTCTCTAGAGCTGGCAGCGGCTATTCATCTCTCAGCTGAGCACTAAAACTCTATTAATGAGTGCCTTCGCACATACATACACAAGTAGTACTTCTAAGCACTTTTGGCATTAGAATGTCTATTCTCTTTTGGGGGTAAAAAGTATTCCAGCAGCCAAAGCCTCACGGTATTTCTCTGCTATTTTACTTCAATTTTTATTATTATTATTATATGACTAAGACATAAGCTGCTGCTGCTGCAGCTCTTTATTGCTGAATCTCTCACCCATTAAACTGTAAATCTCCTTGAACGATGTCAGACTTGTTTCTCAGATGGTACTTGGAGACTGAAACTAGACAGGGCTGAGCAGCTGTCCTCCCCCTGTCCTGTTTTTCCATCTCTCTGTACCAGTGTTGTGCCAGTGTTCAGCATTTCCCAGTCTGAAGCACGAGTTTCACTTCCCTCTAGCAGCAAACGAATGTAGCTGTTAACGCCTTCCTGTGGCCAATTTGCAGGAGAGCTGCTCCCTCTGCTGAGTTTTCTGTCGATCGTCACCGTCACCTGATGTCCTTCCTCACGATGCTCGGCCCCAGTCCGGACTGGAACGTGGGTTTGTCTGCTGAAGACCTCTGTACCAAGGACTGTGGCTGGGTTCAGAAAGTCGTTCAGGATTTAATACCCTGGGATGCTGGCACAGACAGTGGCATTAGCTATGAGGTATTTGTAATATATTCAATACATAAAGTTTATCTTAAGCAGTGAAGAATTAAAGCTACCTATCTGATCCATGGTAATGCCATACATGCCTTTATACTACTCTTGTAAAAATTTTGTTCATGATGAATTACAAGTCATTTAGACACATGCTACAGCTACTGTCTGGTTGTTGCATCTGAATTCCCTGAGCATTATTATTAATGGATAATATTACATTCACCTGAGATATTATTTTATTCATCTACTGAATAAATGGATGACTTAATCTGCTCAAAACTAAATATCAAGGTGTGCAACCCCTTTGATGCAGATCTGTGTGCCATCAGCAGCTACATCAACTTGAGTTTTCTACTGTTTCAACTCCAATGCCTACTATTCTGCTTCGCACAGAAAACTTAATTGTTCTTTACAGTGATTGAAACTCTGGAATTCTCATCATTACAAGATGCTAAAAATCATACATTTTCTCTGTCTCCATCACTCTCTCAGTCTAGGAAAAGATTCACATCATCCTCAGGTAAAGTCCTGGTTTTGACCAAACGAGTTATGTCACATTCATGAACTGGTTAGGTCTCCATAGGTGCTGAGTGTACCCATGCTGTCAGTCTGTAGAGAGTACAGACAGTTGACGGTAGACAAGAATAGTCACATCCTCAAACACTACACATACTCACTTTTCAGATGACAGAAGATGGCTGTTTTTTTCCTTTCAGAGCCGGTCTCTTTAGGACCTAAGGAATTTCTCCAGTTATATTGCAGCTGTGGAGGCATACTGAATATTTATTTTGTATTTAAGGCAGTTGTGTCTAACCACACAACAAGACTTACATCTTATTGTGAACCCAGCTTCAGGGTTGAACCCCAACATGTTGGAACTAGATGATCTTAAGGTCCTTTCCAACCCTAACTATTCTATGATTCTATGTCAGAAAAGTGCTTCCTGACAAAAAAAAAAAAATAAAATCCAACACCTTACCATTAAGCACAATTGTACTGAGTTCATCTTATATTAAAACCTCTCCAAAATGCTAAATTGGGAAATTTCAATTTCTGCAGATGAATTGTATTATTAATAATAATTATTTGTTTCTTTTTTAACAATTTTTTTTCTTCTTGACTGCAGTCTCCTAACAAACCTACAGTGCCTCAAGAAAAGATCAGACCACTTACAAGCTTAGATCATCCCCAAAGTCCATTTTACGATCCAGAAGGAGGATCTATCAAGCTCGTAGCCAGAGTTGTCATTGAGAGAATTGCACGCAAGGTATAATACATATATATAACACTCTTAAGCAAGCAAAACACCTCACTTCATAAACAAAAAAAAAAAATTTCCCCCAAATCTACCCTTTTTAACCTACCCCCAACAAAGATTATGGCAGAAAAGAACTAAAACTGTCTTAATGTATTATTTCTCCTACTTGTCGTAACAACTGCATCTGCTTGATTGGGGATTTTTTTAAGTATGCATAGGAATGAGAAGAGAAGAAAGTGCTGCAGATGCAATGGTGCCTCACAGTACACAGGGTTAGCCCCCCTCGCTGCATACATGTGTGAGTTTTCTGTAACCAATTCTCCACAATAATTTCTTTGCAGGGGGAGCAGTGCAATATCGTACCTGATAACATAGATGATATTGTGGCAGATCTAGCACCAGAGGAAAAAGAAGAAGGTACATTTTAAATTAGTTTGTGCTGTACTAACTTATATTTTGTTCCATTTTCCACTGTCATTTCTAGATAAAGTACAAAACTGACTTAGGAGCAAAAGCCACATTCAGTGTCAAAAAGTGATTTTGGCTTTCATCTTTTCTGGTATTTGCTATTAGCATCCAAAGTAATCACCAGTCAAGTAAAGAGAAGCAAACAGAAGACTATTTTTGACATTCGCTGCCTTTTCTTACTTTTTAGATGATACCCCTGAGACGTGCATATATTCAAATTGGTCCCCATGGTCGGCCTGCAGCTCTTCTACCTGTGAAAAGGGCAAGAGGATGAGGCAGAGAATGCTTAAAGCTCAGCTGGACCTCAGTGTGCCCTGCCCAGATACCCAAGATTTTCAACCATGCATGGGTCCGGGCTGCAGCGATGAAGGTAATAAAGAGGAAAGGATGGAGAAACTCTTGTAGGGTTTTCTCTTCCTTTAAAGTTCTTAAAGCTGTTGGTTGCTGCAGCATGCCTCAGGCTGTGGGAAAGAGGACTAATTGCCAAAGAATACAAACTGGATTCATCTTAGTTGCTGCACAAAGTACACAGAAGTAAAAAGGAAAGGAATGAAGTAAGCCGTCAAGGAAGGACAGAATGTGAGAGGCAGCATAAAAATGCCATTGCACACAAATGAGCAGCTACAGATTTATCCACAATTCTATTAATATTAGCAATTGAAATGGTTCTCTATATTTTAGATGGTTCCACTTGCATGATGTCTGACTGGATTACATGGTCCCCCTGTAGTGTTTCCTGTGGAATGGGAACGCGATCTAGAGAGAGATATGTAAAACAATTCCCTGAAGATGGTTCTATGTGCAAAGTGCCTACTGAAGAGACTGAGAAATGTATTGTAAACGAGGAATGTTGTAAGTATTTTATACAGCTTTGTAAATCCAGCCAATAGCAGGAGTACTGCCTGAACCATGTTTTCATATAAGCTCTACAAGTGAACGATTTTGTCTGTCCATTTTGAATAGCCCCTAGCAGCTGCCTTGTCACTGAATGGGGAGAGTGGGATGAATGCAGCGCTAGCTGTGGCATGGGGATGAAGAGACGACACAGAATGATCAAGATGACTCCTGCTGATGGATCCATGTGCAAGGCAGAAACTACGGAGGCAGAGAAATGCATGATGCCTGAATGCCGTAAGTGTCCATGAGTTTCTCTTCTCTTCTCTGCTGTAAAGATAGGCATTATTTCTGACATGTTCCTCCATCACACAGATAATATACGTAAACAAGAAACAATACTGCTTTTCCCATTCTCCTTAAAATTAGCTCCTTTAAGGAACGTGCATTAAGTACCACTTTCACCAGTAGGATGAGAATGTTAAGAAAAAATATTCAGTTGTATCCTATTACTGTATTACCCATACAGTGATGGTATATTAGCAAGCCATACCTAAGCAACTCTGATTTATGGAATATGAGGTATATTATATTTATGGAATATGAGGTATATTAATCATAAGGCTATAATAAAAGAGTGCCCTCTCCTTTTAGCCCATGAACAGTTCAGAAATTGAAGAGCTCCTTAAATGCAGTCAGCCAGACTCATCCTTACTGTGACTATTCATATTGTTCAATGTCAAGAAATGTTAAGATTTTCATGGAAGACAAAGAATTAAATTTTAAAAGATTTTTGGTAGACAAAATGTGGAAGTATCACATTTTAGACTATATCAATTTGAGTTTCAATTCATCCACTGCAACAATCCAGATTTTTTTTTTAGGAGTCGTGATTGAGACATACCTTCTTAAACTATTTATTTCCCAGGAGCACTGGGATTTTGCAGATATAAATAAGCTATCCAGAAAGATAGCAAAGAAAAGGTATGAAAATGAGGCAACTCTTTCAATTTAATGTAGTGTTTTCTGAGCATCTCCAGGAACATCATTCAGCTTATGATTCATTTTGTCCAAAGTGAAAACGAAGTATAATTGGTTGATGACAGATAGAACATAGTACATTTTCCACTTGTATTATTTTCAAAATGTGTAGCTTCATAATTTACGTACAATAACAATTCCTTACCTTTTTATTTTCATATTAGATACCATCCCCTGTTTACTCTCGCCTTGGTCTGAATGGAGTGACTGCAGTGTAACATGTGGGAAGGGCATGCGAACCCGGCAAAGGATGCTGAAATCTGCTGCTGAGCTGGGAGACTGCAATGAGGAGCTGGAACAAGCAGAAAAGTGCATGCTGCCTGAATGTCGTAAGTGTGGGAAACTCTCCAGAGAGAGATGGTTAATTATGAATGGCACGGTCTATGGGTCAGAACTCTATCACCAGTTTTTAGCATCACCTCTTAGGTAGGATAGCAACTGTGGATTTATTTTTTATTTTTTTTATTATTATTATTATTATTGTTATGGATTTTCATCTACCGAGAGCTAGAATACGGCCATGTCTTCATTTCTGCTTGCGCTACTGAACCCTATGCTGATGACCAATATTGCTTTGGGTATACGGTTTCTGCATATTTAACACACTACAAACTTCAGGCAACAGTTTGTGCAGTTCCCAGTAGTAAATAAGTCAGGATTATAAAACCTATCTTTTACTCAAATGCAGTGTGTGTGCTAGGAAGGAAGGAAAGAAGAATTAAAAACATCTCTGTGTTCTTTAGCTCACAGAAAGAGCACAAAAGAGACTTGGCCCATCTTTGATACATCTCTGAATGTTATCGTAGCTTTTTTACTGATCTACATATCCCTTTGCAACCAGGAATACATATGAGCAACTGGATGCTATGGAAACAGCTGCATTGATTTTTTACCTTACTCCACTAATATCTCCTCCCTTCTTGAGAGGTGCAAATTTCTAGTTGCTTTGCAGTCTTGTGAAGCAGGACAGCCCAAGGCACTGCTGAACAAGAAAGATATGATTGCTTTTAGTGTCCTGTTGCCAGCTGATTTATGAGGCTTTATAAACGAATTACAGTATTTTTCACAGGAAGTATTAATTAACTTGCTAGTTGAGCTTTTCTTAAATTATGTGAAATATCATTTTCATTATTATTCACTGGGGCTGTAAGTTTTAAGCAGTGCAGAAAGATGAAAACTTTTAAGACATAATACTATTAGCAGATCTCACTTATTGCATAATACTACCAGTAAAGCACAGCTTACATCTCAGAGACATCAGATTCTTCGTAAATATAACTCAATTTTTAACACCTTTTCATTATAAAACAGGCATATGGGTGGGAGAACTGAAGAAAGCACAGGGGAAGAATTATTTATACTTTCTTGGTAATTTTAGTGATCTGCCAGCACCACTCTTGAAAAAGAAATTGAGGAAAGTGTCAAATAATAATTCTGGCTAGAAACAGACTCTGAAAATTTTGACATGTAGCCTCACAACATTTGCTGAAAAGACTGGAGGCTTAAGCTGCATTCTTGTACTTAGGGTGTAAAAACTCATTAGGCACATCTGTGTGTTTCATCTTGACCTTATGTTTAGATCTCACAGCTTTCATGCAAGGTTTCTCATTCTTTGCAGCCATTGACTGTGAACTAACAGAGTGGTCCCAGTGGTCCGAATGCAATACCTCATGTGGAAAGGGCCATATGATCAGAACAAGAATGATTAAAATAGAACCACAGTTTGGAGGAACAGCATGCCCAGAAACTGTCCAGCGCACAAAATGTCGAGTCAGGAAATGCCTGAGAGGCCCAGGTATGGAAAAAAGGCGCTGGAAAGATGCCCGGGAGAAAAGGAGAAGTGAACAAGCAAAAAAAAATATAGATAGTGAGCAATATCCAGGTGAGTGTGAAACCATGTTTCAGTATGCTCATGTCTGTTTGTCTTTTCTGCATGACAGGAGTTTGTGAGCAGCTCCACTTCATGCATTTGAGTCTAGGGAAAGTTTTAGAAATAAAGCAAAGCATTTTTTCAGTGTCTGAGAAATGCACCTGAAGTACAGTCTACCGGGGTTTCTTAATTCCTACTGTAAGAACTAGGCACTGTGCTACCTTTAATTCAAAAGCTGTAAGTGTGCACACTTACACTGAGGTATGTAGGTTAGACTGAAATACTAAAAACTTACTCAAATGCCTTCTTTTTTCAGTTTGTAGGCTGAAGCCATGGACTGCTTGGACAGAATGTTCTACACTCTGTGGAGGTGGAATTCAGGAACGTTACATGATGGTAAAGAAGAGGTCCAAAAGTACTCAGTTTACTAGCTGCAAAGACAAAAAGGAGCTAAGAGCATGTAATGTTCATCCTTGTTAACAAAACATAAGGCTTCCAAGAGATGCACTCTGAGCTAAATGGAAAGTCAACCTTGGTCTGATTTTTAAAACAACAACAACAAAAATATAAAGTGTATATTAGTTTTCATTTTTTTGCAGTGTGGTTTGCTTTTTAGTCTTGCTGGTGCAAGAAATATATTTTATAAATATTTCCTCACAGGTTTATGCTGAGAGTAAATCTTTGATACTCCAGCCAGCCCTTAATGCATAAAAATAGTAAGTCATTATGAGTTATTTAACTAAAATACAGACATATCTGTGGACATGGAATAGCCATATAGAAACACTACTTGTAAAGACATGGGATGCATGCATATTAACATTACTAAGTTAAAATGACATGTTTCATATGTGGGAGGATTTCTCTCTCGATTAGAATTTGAAAATCCAAAGCAGTGCCTACGTGATTTCACAACTATGCCAAGGAGTAATATCAGTGATGCTGGTTCAATACTATTGAAGGTGCATGTGTATCATTTTACACTATTGGGTTAAGCTGATAGTTATAGTAATTATCCTGTATACTTTCCCTCACATGGATGCTACGGTCCATGCAAAATGGTCTTACTTTCTTTAAATCTTAAAAAGAAAATAATTTGTGCGGCTCCACAGTGGTGTCTGACCGCTACATAGTCATAGCCAAAACAGCAGACAAAGAAAACCTGTGAATGTCAGAATATATTTAGATGCCATATTCTTATATTGGGTCTGTACACTGCTTCTCAAAACATGCATGCAGAACTACTAGAAATTGGACAAAAACAGAGTTGCAACAGCTGTGTCACAGAAAGACTTCCACATGAGACACTAAAAAATTAGATTCAGTTTCATCAGGATGTTAATCACAAGCACAGAGAGAAAGAGGTTTATAAAATAATAATAATAGTAAGAAAAAGTTGATCCAGGTTCTCATGCACCCCTTAAAACAAAGGGAATGGAGCCTCCAAAATGAAATAATGACAGCCTCTTAACATATTAATTACAGATTAGCACAAGAATATATTTACAGCAGTCTCATTTATGTTTTTTTACTCAGAGTATAGGAGGATCTAAAATTTACTAAATTTGTGAGAATTTCTCATTTGTAGATATACCAGCCAGCATAAATGTCTTCCCTGACCACCTGAGTGATTAACAAACTGCCTGAAACTAGAAAACAACTCCTCACCATTCTAATTGCTATTTCACAGCATCTCCTACAGAGTTTAGCTCTGATCCCTACATGTAATCAGGTGTAGGACCAGCAAGACCTTGGGCTCCACTTGTTATTGGAATATAGCACTGTCCTGTAAGTTTAACAGTATAATGACAAAGATGAAAGGTGAAGGTGATGGGTTATCTTTTAGTCCAGGAAAGGCAGCAAAAAATCTATGTCTCTATGTAAGTAATAACAATGCACTGAAAGTAAAGACTGGTGATGTTGACACTTAAAACAAGCTTGAGAGAAATGAATGGAGAAAAATTTACTTTATAGTCTCTTTAAACCAGCCTGAGAACAATCCTGAGAACCTGGCACCCAGGTTTTAAGTGTCCACATTTGATGTGAAGCACAACCCATTGAGGCTGTTCAACCTCACCGTCACTATGCTGGGAATCCTCTCATTACCTTCCTGTACCCGAGTGGGTTAGATGGGCTGGCTGCATGACACTGTAGGGCTTTTCATCACCATTTCTCCACTGAACACTGCAGGGCCTGCTCAGGACTTCCACAGCTGTCGCATTCCACTCCCTTAAGGTATTTTACTGCTCTTTTTTAGATCTGGAATAAAGGGAGGACCAGGGAAATAATGGAACCCACTGCAGTGTTAAACCTCTCCTGCTGCTACTAAATGAAATGGGTGCAGGCCCATAGTGAACCAAACTAGGAGGGAAAAAAGAATACAAGGTTTAATGCTAAAACCAAACATTCCATATTTTGCACAGCTCGGCTGATTTAATAATATAATTCAGATAGTTTGCCTCCTTGTGCCTGTTGAAAAATTCTGCAGTTTATGTCTCTACAGCACCGTCATTACAGTGTAACAACAAAACTGTCCCTAGGTAATGACCTTACCTTGCACATTATCCTTTTATGACACCCCCCCCCCCCAAAAAAAAAAAAAAAGCAACCCTCCAACAAAAACCCCCAGTGGAATGACACAGATACTGGAGGAATGACCAGCTGAACATATTTCTGGTGAAGAATGACATTTCTGCAGGGAAGGGCTACAGTGATTCCTGCCAGGCGCTCAGCTGGGGCAGAGCTACATGAGCAGTCAAGACCCCCACACCACCTACCTTTGTGAGCTGCTCATGCTGAGCCCGACAGAGGCTGTGACTGTGGGTTTTGTAAACTTGGGTCTGTGAGAGCTTGGGACAGGGGGAGCTGAGGAACAAAGCTTGTCCTGAATGGAAAAAAAATGCTGTGAGTTTGTGGACTATATTTATCTCATCAACCATTACCACTTGTTCAAGTTAATCTTGCAAAATCATGCCTGTTTCTGCAAATAGTCAATTAAAAACAACATTGTATTTTCTTTTTCATGTTTGTTCCATTTTATCAACCAATTTTGGTTTTTAATTACTCCCTTTGCCAAAGGCTACATAGTCCAAATACACCTTTAGGTATGTAGGAAATACACAGCATCTTCCAATACGTGCCACAAAATCGTGCATTTAAACAATCTGGCATTCCTTTCACTGTGGTCCTTACTAATTCGATTCTCCATATATTTTTTGTTCCTCTTAGGAGGCTGTCCAGTGTGATTGCCAGTCATTTCTCTTAGGCTTATTAAACTAATGAATATTGGATTTCCCCCCCCCCCCCCCCCCCCCC
>NW_009935353.1:0-3167 GCF_000696875.1 Nestor notabilis | reverse complement strand
CAGCTTTTCACACTGTTTTCCTGTTGAAACATTTTACAAATCACCTGTCCTTCCCGTAACTTGATACAATATTTAAGCTTGTTACATTTTGTAAAAAAACACACAAATGAAAACAAATGAAGAAAAAATAAGAGGTTGATTTTCTATTCAGAAAAAAAGCTCTGATATACAGTCTCTAAAAGTATTGCATTGTTACTGTAAACTTTCTAGTAGTGTAATAGCTGCTGATTATCAATCAGTAAAAACAAGAACTGTTATCTCTCCTATCTTCCAAATAATCATGCTTACAGATGTCGTTCCAGTTTTGTAGACCTCAACAATCAGATCTTAGCATCGTGTATGCATTGTGGTTTTTTTCCCCTAACATACAAACTGTAGAGGCTTTACACATAATAAAAAATAAAAGGGGCTTAACAACTGTACAGTAGGACTCTGTGTGCAGCATAGGATTCAAACAATATTTTGTTTGATTGCATTTTTAGATTTCCTTCCTTGTTTTTGTTTGCTGTGGAATTATGAAAAAGCTACCATGAACATTTCTTACCAAAGTCTTGTGTAGATGTTTTGTAGCTGTCTAGCTAACACATTATTATTATTATTTTGGAATAAAGACATCTTTACTATGAATTTTATTCTTGTATGAGATTCTGTTCAACCAGTACGATTATGTAAACCAAAACCCCCATATACTTATCAATAAAAGCAGTCAAGTCATGCTTTTATTTACATTTCACTCTTGTTTCAACCTAATAGGATATCTGAAGTGAGCTGGATTTTACTAGAGCCACTCATTCTTTCCTCTTGGAAGTGATTTGTATCAAGGTTTTTGTCAGATAGTTTGTTGTTCTTCAGGAATCACTGAGTAACTTAGGATCATTACTCAGATTACCTTGTATTACTCTCATGCGGGTTTTGTTGCTGTTGTTGATGGTTTTTAATAAAAGAGAAACTATTTAAAAGAACATATTTTAAAGCCTTGTGAAGAAAAATAGTTAAAAAATGAGCTTTCAAAAAGTCTGAGATTTTGTGAAACTTTCAACTGACCTTTTGTGCTACTAGTAGACTATTTAGGTACACTGTGAGTGTGAGCACGTCACTGATAATTACACAGAAAAGTACAGACCAGTTTTCTCCGTAAGGGGTCACAGAGCAGCTACATCAGCAGAGTGACCATACGGCCTCTGTAAATGCTAGCCATCCAAGTTACTGCTTGGGACCTGCTTGACAAGCATGCCTGTCCCAGCTGGGGATGCTCTTTTTTGCATGGCCAACACATCTAAACCATAACCAGCGTGACAGAAAGACAGTGGGTAGAGCAGGTCCTTAAGCATGATTTGTAATATGAGTAAATCAATTACCTATAGTTCTTAGGGCCACAGATACTGAGTTTCTGGGGTGGGAAAAAATAGCAAACCCCTGAAAATACGCACAGCTCAGCTAAAATCTGAAGCCTGTCATTGCAGATCATTTGGCAACTGTCATTTCCGTTTTTGATATAGTTAATAGTACCACAACATATCATCACATGACTATGCACTTAACTGCAAAGCAAACTATAGTGAGAGTACATGTGTATAAATATATATATGGTATAGAGTGCATACACCATTTTTTTCATGTTTTTTCCACTTAGGAAGCAATATACAAACTACTAGGGGGAAAAAACCTTTACCAGTAAATTGAAACGTGCTTAAAAATCTCTTGCTACCATGTTCCAGGCACTTAGTGTACTTTGCTTCACATCCAAACCCATTTAAGATCTTCATTGCAACACTTTGAACTCTGAGACTCAGTCACTTCATGCAGTGTTGTGCAAAACAAAGCAATTACAGACCACCTGAACGATACTGAGTTCTGTCTCCTCTGGTTTCCAAAAGACAGAACAGTTTGTGCCGTAACTGATGGCACATTAACTGCTCAGTAGGCAATGACAGTTTTCACATGTGGTCTAGATAGTAGCTTAATGCACCTAAAATGCTAACACTTGGAGCTCTGTGTTCTTCTCATCTTCTCAAAAGTCCTAGGGAACATCATGTACTCCACTTCCAGTAATAAACTTGCAAACATGGATGCAGGAAAGTCCTTACTTTCTCCTTACCTGTCACATTTGCACAAATGGAGAAGATGAGGCCTCTCTTAACTCCCAATTTGCTTCCTTCTAATTAGCAAATGGCAGGGTATGTTGGAATAGGTCTTTTAAAACATATATTTGATGTAAGTTTCAAAGAAAGATCAAAGGTCATTTCCAAACACCATGAGCATTTCCCACCACCCCTCTCACTGCACCATCTGAACCAGTAGCAGTATTGCAGGCACAGAGAGCAGCTCAGGCAGATGCCTCTTAGGAACTCTCTCAGGAGTGTATGGTAGCATCTGGAAACGCGCCTGCTACCTCTGAAAGGCCCAGAAGCCCTGCATGACCCCTGCTTTGTGCTAGCTACTGCCTCAGTGCACTTCATGGGCTCAGCCCCAAGGCTATCCCAATCCCCACCGTGTCAACTCACCAGATTCTCTGTGAAGCTTGGACATGCCACAGGATGATGCTCTGCAGGGGAAGGCCAGGAGCACAGTACAACACCTACCTTTTAGGGTGTATCACAAGTTCCGGGTTTAGGCACAACAGGCAAGACCATGAATCCCCAGACATGGAGAACAGTTGCGCTCCTGGTGCTCACACATTCACACTGGAAATAGCCAAGCGCTTTAAACACTCACCCACTCAAGGCCCAAGCACAGAAAGGATGCCACAGCAGCATTGTGTGTACCAAACCAGCTTCACTTAAACTGCCTGTGTTGGGGGGGTGGGGTGATGTGTGTGGTGGTGGTGGAATTAAAAACAGAGGGAGCACACGTACATATAAAGACAAAGAGAGCAAACAGGACACATGACTGCGTCACAGAATCCTTCCAAGCAATGCTGTCTGTCCTGGGTTCAGCTACAGCAGTCATTTTTTCTCCTTCTTAGTAGCTGGTGCAGTGCTGTTTTTGACTTTCAGCCTGGGAACAACGCCAGTAACACTACGGAAGGCCCAGATCTGTCATGCTCAGTATAGAAACTGGGGAGAGTTACCCAGAAGGCCCAGATCGCTGCTCGGGTCGGGCTGGGTATCGATCGGTGGGTGGTGAGCAGTTGAGCCCTCTCCCATTGTTATTTCCCTTATCATTAT
>NW_009935352.1:93578-94497 GCF_000696875.1 Nestor notabilis | reverse complement strand
ATCAGGGCTCCGGACCGCGATCGCCGCCGGGGCAGCCCCGGCCCTGGAAACCCGAGAGTGCAACGAGGGGTGAGCTGTGTTGCACAACATTTGTTTCCTTTCATTTTCCGTTCCGCAGCTGTGCGGTAGGATGCTCTTCCCCCGGAGCAGGCTTTGTGCGGGTTAGTCGAGACCTGTAGGTCCTCTGTTTGTCCTAGGAATGCAAAAGGAGGGGGGGAAACCCCAGACTTTCTTAGCAGAGTATTGCTTCTCTGGATTAAACACGCTGCCCTTCACCAAGACTGTCCTGCCTTCAATCCTTGTACATCATTATGTTCCTGTCAATTCTGACTTCTCAACAGGGACTTAAATAGTTCCTTGTACTGCAAGTTCTTGGCTTGTTTGGCATGGCATGTGTACAGTCCTTTGCTTACAGCTATTGCTTTAGGCTATGTGACCTGCTGGTGGGAAATTATAACATCACTGCGTTTTTAATTTGTGTTCTCTTTTGCTTTATTTTTATATTGCCTTATGTGGCAGTGTTTTCTAACTTTGTAATGACGATTTGACTTTGGAAAAAATAATGTCAGTATCTACAAATGTTTCTTGTAGTGCTGTGAAGTCAGGAATAGTACCGTTGCCTGCCAGGAAATGAAAAGCATGAAGAGGCAAAGCTAAGCTTAGTATGTAGTGTCTGCTTCGAGGAATAGCCGTGATACGTTATCACCAGTGAATAGAAACCATTGCTGTATGTGTTGGTGGTCTTCCTCCCCACCCCCAGCTTTCAAGCACAATGCAACTAGTGAGGATGGTGCTGCTGCCTGTGTCTGCTGGTGAGAGTGCAGCAAGGAGCACAGCTGCTGCCTGCACCCATTAGGACACGTTTCCAGTGTAGTAAAATCTGTGAAAGTAGCTGCATTAAAAAAAAAGAGCGAATTCT
>NW_009935352.1:46159-93547 GCF_000696875.1 Nestor notabilis | reverse complement strand
GCTCTTCACGTGACCCCCTCTGTAGCTGTCTGCTTTTGTGAACTAAGGCATGTTTTAACACAGCAGCGCTCATTAGGTAATTCATTCTTCAGGCAAGTTCTGCTAAAGCACATGCATACATGTTTGTTCATTGGGACTGCTCAAAGCATGTAAAATCCAGTGTATGTGATAACCTTTTTGGATACAGATCTTAAAGGTCTTTGAATAAGGACCCTGATGTTTTTGGGGTTTTTTTTAATAGAGAAGCTAAATGTTGTTACGTCATTCACTTCTGGGGGTACTGTGCAACAAGACCTAAACAGATGCTTAAGTAATAGCATAATGTAGGCTAACGTAGCACTGTAAATCTCATTCCTCCATTCATCAATCCCATGGGAATAATGTGATTACCAAAAAGTGTGGAATGCTCACAGGGGTGTCTTTTTGGCCCTGGAATAAAAGGGCATAATTTGTCACTAGTTATGATAATTTTTGGTTTGCCTTTTCAGTATAAATAAGGAAGCATACTGGATTTAGTTACTTTGCTTCCACTAGGAGATTAACTTCTATGATAAGGAAAAATACTTGCAAGAAGGGCAGACTTCAAAAAAAACACCTGGCTGCTTAGTGGGATCTTAGCAGCAACGAAAAGAATCATTTTTCCACTCCCTTCAAGGGTCTCTAGCTGGTTTTGGTTTAATTAAATCTAGATGATGGCATTTTTATCTGTCCTTGTACTACTGATAAACAATGCTGTAGTTTGTATGCATTTTTCCACTCCTATAACGCATGTAGCAGCCTATTTGCTGTGTTAAGTGTGTTGCAGTCCTGTTCCTCAAGTAATCTTGCGTTATTTATTTATTTTAAGCTTACCTAAAGTGTACTGAGTACAAGGTGGGTTTTTTTAAGTTTGGGCATTATAGTTTGAGCACTTCCAAAAATTGGAGGAGGAAATTTGCAATATACTGCCTTACAGCGTTTGTTTTGTGGCTTCATTAGTTGCAATAGCAATACCAGTGTATTTCATTCAAGAAGTGCTTTTTAGGGTCATGAATTTAATGGTGATATATAAATGTGAGACAGTACTAGGAGCATCATTTTGTGCTACTTAGGAAAACTGTGGAATGGAGCCTTTAAAACTTAAAGCATCTAATGAAAAGTTAGAACTTGGAGTGCTGTGGTATTCCTGTTTTGTTTGTATGATAGTCCTTTTTTTTTTATGTACTGGTTCATGCGATACCCTTAACACCAAGTTTTTTCACCAGTTCTTTTCACAGCGCAAGTCAGAGTCTGGAGGCTTTGCTTGCAGATTGCTGATCCAGGGTTTTGTTAGTGAATGTTTGTAGTTTAGTAACTCTGTGATCTCCTTGCCTTCTTTGTTCTTAAGTGTTTTTGTGCTGGCTTTACCATTTGGCATTGAATGGCAGTACAGTTCACTGACAAAATGCAGGGAGCTGTTTCAGACTTGCTGGGTCTTGCTGTGTTCCAATTTCAAATATTTTGCCTTTTTTTTTTTTTTGCCTTTTTTTTTTTTTTTTTCTTAAAGCTTCAGTTACTGGGATTGTCAACATTGATTTGATCTTATTTTTCTTTTCCTGAAATTACACCTCTGTCTGCTCCTATTTTGTGGATGAGAGGTTGCTGGGGCTTTAAACAAGCATCTTTATGGTGTTACGTTTCAAAACTCCAGATCCCTCTGCTTTTTCTACTGTTTGCTTCTTCCCCTGTGCATGTTTAGCTGTAGAGCCCTCCTTCCCTGTGGGTAGGAATCAAACATCTTGTGAGTCATTGCTTTCCACTCATACTGGCCAGAGGCACTGTCATAGTATCTATGATGATTTGTAATACCTTGTACAGGATGATTTATTTTGGAAAGCTCAGTAGGTAGATCTATTACAGTGCATGGAACTGTATAAACTACTACAAACGCCTCTACTCATGGGATAATGTGCTGTTATGCAACTTGGTTTTTATACAAAGTAAACTAAGACAGTGACTGATCTGAAATGTCATGTAAAGGGACAGGATGTTATTACAAGTTCTTCCAGTGACAGCAAAACAGGAGGTAGTTTTGAAGTTACAGACTTCAGATCTATAGATACTTGAATCTCCCCAATTCCTAGATGTTACCAATCCTGCATATAAACAATAAAAATGCTGTTTGTGCAAGATATAATAAGTTACAGGTTCTTGTTTTTCTTTCTCTTTTTAGTCAGAAGTGGAAATTAGTGTATTTTTTATTTCTGCAAATAAGCCCAGGAAGTTGGAGTTTAGGTATGTTAGAAAGGGAAAACTTTGGTGGGGAGCACAGCTGCTGTGCTCTGGAAGACTCCTTTCACACTTCAAATGTGACTTGCTTGAAGACCTGAGGGTGTTTGGTTTCTTGAAAGCTTGAGGTCGGTTTTTGGATTTGAGCTTGGAGGGTGATGAATCGGTCCGAGCAGTCCACGTTGCGCCCGATGGGTATATAAAAAAAAACCCCAATAGTATTGAAACCAGGGTCATCCATATTGAGTCTCTGGGTCTTCCTTTTTTTTGTCATTGCAGAAACTGAATGGGTCTGGCTTGAGGCAGCCAGCGTTTCTTCTCTTTCCTACAGACTGATATTGGTACAGATAAGGAAGGTGTTTGCAGGCTTTGCTCCCTGCCCTTCCCTGAACTTTTTTTAACATTTGAAGGAGTTGTGCATGTTTAACTTCGTTAAGGAGAAAGAGAATCTTGAAAAGGCTTGTCTACCATTTTAATACAGAGATAGAGACATATCTGGATGGACTTAATACAGGAGGCTAGTATGTGGTTTTGGTGCTTGTTCTTAAAGTTCAACCAAACAAAGGATATTTCTGTATACTCAGCAAGAAGTCCCTTTAGGGCTGGGAAAACTTACGTTGTGTTTTGCTTATTTTGTCTACTGTGTTAAGCAATAAGATACACAGGAAGATTTGAAACATGATCAGCAGGGTATCCTTGTTTCTGATTACTGCACAAGATTTCTTCATCAGGCACCATCTGGACCTGAGGCAGTGTCTGTGTAAAATTCCTTTGTGCTGCAGTGGAACATAACTAAGGCCTGATCCAGACTATGTAGTGACAGGCAAGGCATGGGGTTAATAGTGCCTGATCTCTCACTTGTCTTACCTATCAGCAGCTGACACAAACTTTGATGTCCTTGATTCATGTCTTAAAGAACAAACACTTAAACCCTTTGCTGAGGTGTAGTGCTCAATGAATCAAGTGAATCAAACTTGTCTGTACAATTAATTCTTATCCTGGAAAGATATCAAAACACTATAGTTCTTAAAACCGCAACTGTTAAGAATTGTGTACTTAAAACAAACATGCTGGAAGGAAGCTGTTGCTTAATGTTGTTGTGTTGCCATAGAAAAGATGGTGACGGGCCATCCTTTTGAAAGTAGTGACTGCTGTTGATGCAGTAGACTGAAAAATGTTTGGTTCACTTTCTTTACACTGACAGGGTGTCACAAATGCTTTCTGCTTACTCTCCTTGTGATGTTCTTTTATCTGTCAGATATCTGACCTTCTTGGTACACTTCCTGTATTTCTTTTTTGCAGTCTATTTGTTGACTAGGAGTTAGTGGTATAAGACCATTATTATCATTTTTGCATCTCTTATGTTCTTCACAGTGTTTCTCTTCCATCATTAATAAAGTTCACAGACAGGTAGCCTTTTCATAATACTATGATGCTATTATTTCCACACACAGAAAGGAAGAAATAAGGTGCCTTACATAATCTGAGTAATAAAGAGGATGATGGCTGTCATACTGTCCAGTGAAAATAACAAAAGTGTTGAACTGGGGTTTTTTTAATGGTTTTCTTTCAGGAAGCAAAACCTTCAGCTGAGGACTTAGGAGATAAGAAAGAAGGGGAATACATTAAACTCAAAGTCATTGGGCAGGTGAGTTTTTACATAATTACTTGTTGATATTTGTTGGACGTGTGAGTTTTTGTATTGTAGAAATGAACAAATGGAAGTTGGTGTTTTCAGTTCTTCAGTGCGGATCCTCTGCTGCCATAAGCTACTTATCAATTGCCAGTAAGGTGTATTAGTATACTCTTTCTGTTAGTTTGGTTGTTTTGTAGGGTTTTTTATTGTTTTGTTTGTTTGGGTTTGTGATGTTTTGTTTTCTTAAAGCTTGAGTAATTTGTCCTTGTGACTCAGGATTTGGTCAGTGTGATCCCAATCTTACAGACCTGATACATTGAGGGATTAATTTAACCAAGGGTATGAATGAAACATGTTGCAAAATTGATAAATTCAGGTCTTCAGAGTTCATGTAGTACACTGAGCATGAGGTCAACTTTCTTGGACAGGGATAGGAAGAGGATCCTGTTGGATGCTGGCATTATTGGCAGATGCGAATGGTGGATTATAAATCTGAATTCACGTTGTGTTGGAATGTGAACGCTGAGATCCTTCTTGAACAAAAGTCCTTCTGTGCAAAGAACCCTTATAGCTCATATGACTTAACTCAGTATTGTTTATTGGAGTATTAGCATGATTGCTGTGCTATTTTTACTGGAGACACATGACTAAAAGCAGGACTAACTCAAACTAGCTTACCTGTTGCTGCTTTAATTGGCAATGGTGAGAACACATTCAAAAGCTGAATGTGACCCACATGCTTTTTGCACAGAATGTCTTGCAGAGTGTTTTATCTGTAGCCATTTTCCCAGTTGCAATTATTCGTATCTTGTAGCTGGTAGGAAGGACTATAGAATGAGACCTGAGATTCCTCCTTAAGTTAGTGATGTGTTGCCAAGTTTGCCTCCATCCTAACTTCTAGATAATTACTCTGATTGAATGAGGTTTTGTACGTATTTTGAAGTGCAAGCTTTAACTTGTCTATTTTGGAATCTTCGAGCAGAAGTCCCCTGCATATGTATGTTTGTGTTTCATAAGTACATCAGCTGGGTAAAGATGGAAGCACAGACTGAACCATAAATGTTTTTTTGTACTTGTAAATCAAAAACCTCCACAGTGAGCCTAAGGCTATACTATGCCATCTGTTTTAAAATGGAGCTTTCTCTGGAAGTGTATGATGAATTTAGTGACTGATAAATCATCCTGGAGGTTCATGTTATGATGTACTGAGGTGATAGTTAAACTGCATTCTGTGTTAGTTTTACATAAGTTTTTCTTAATGGAAGTCTTAATCAGCATCAATAAAATAAGCAATTACTACAAAGAGAGTAACTTTTTTCTTTCCTGTTCTTAGGACAGCAGTGAAATTCACTTCAAGGTGAAAATGACAACACACCTCAAGAAACTCAAAGAATCATACTGTCAAAGACAGGTTTGTGAAATAATGACACTCTCTTTAAAAGAGAATTAGAAAGCCAAGCATTTTAGCTTTACTTTTCTCACTGTTCTTTCAAATAAAGACGTTTGTTGAGACAGTCAAGCTACTGTCTAGTTATCAGAAAAAAAAAAGGTATCTGACAGTACAAATACAATGGATCTCCTCATTTCTTCTGACAAGTAAAGGTATTTCTGTTTAAGATAGTTGTGAATTTTGTAGTAAGTTACTGTTTGAAAACATGTAGTGGCTGTTCAGAAGATGCCGAAGTTACAAATGCACGCCCAGGCATTTTAAAATGTATCTCCTGTAAAATCTCCCACCTCCAAGTGAAATTCCCCTAAAGCTGTAGAATACAGCAGTTCAGGATGAGAGCCACCTTAGGCATTGTTACAGCCATTGATATGGTAATTGATTAACACTAGCTGTTATGCCCGATGTTAAAGAAATCTGCAACATTAATTGTGGATGTAGGTAAATAGTAACTACTGTTATGGAACAAAAATATATCTCCAGATTTTGTAATAGATATTGTGGATTCACTGCTGCTATTTCCAGGAGCCCTGGCCTAGTTTACCTTCAGCTTTGGGGGATACGTGCCTTGTGTGGCACTTTCTTGAGTAACTGTGTTGGAGTTCACTTCAGGAGATGTAATCATAAAAAGTACTTCGGGAGTTTTCTTAATACCTGAAGACAAGTTGAGCTTTTCAAGGGAGGTCTTTTGTAGAATGGGTTATTTTTTCTATCCTCTTGAAATAGGAGGAAAGAAAGGATTAAACGCCAAGTATCTTTGTAGCTGAATCTAAATGATTAAAATTGTGATTAACTTGGAAAACTTGAATTAAGTTCTTGGAAATAATTAAAGCAACAGTCTCACTGACTGATGAAAATGAATGAGAGTAGAATTCTATTTTATTTTTTTTTTAAGAGAGAAATAATTGATTGAATGAACACAAGTATATCTATCTCTGGGCTGAGTTCTGGAAAGTCTGTAATTTCCTTCATGAGCAGTCAGTCTGGTTTTTGGTGTCAGGTAGCCTTTCTCTGGTAAAGGGACCACAAGCAAGGCCAGAGGGGATTGTTGGAACCTTCCTTGTGTATTTTTCTGCCTAGTTATCTGCAAGCAGTGCTTCTGAGATCTAACTGGTGCACAAGACTGGTCATATTCCACTTGCATATGTTTTGCTCACAGCTTGAGAGAGAAGAAAAAGATGATGTGTTTGCCTCATCTGTTGAGATGAAGTATGGTATTCTGCCGTAACCCAGGCACACTGTACCACTGACATGCTGCAACTTTATTTACCGCTGGGATGCTCCTTTCTCCTTGTTTGAATCTTGTTCCTTTTTCTCTCCCTCAGCTCTGCTCTTTCTTATCCCCGGTGCAGAGCTTTTGCAGAACTGATAATGGCAGAGGTTTCTAGTCCTTCCTGTGGTGATAAAAGATTGGGAAAGCAAGGATAGGAGTTCATGAAGTAAACATCATGTTCCTCCTCTTGTCTTAATATCTTTAATAAGGCTGATGTGCAGTTCAGAAAAGACTGGGCCTTCATGTGTAATGTCTTGGAAGGGAGGGTGTAGTCAGTAATTATAAATAAGCAAAGATGGTGGGGGGAAGCTAAGTAAAATTCCAAGTTGTTGAGATAGAACTCCAGTGAGACTTTGGAATAAACACATATTTTAGCACTATCATGCTCTTTGAGTCACTTCTTTGTAGCTTACATGGTTGCAACAGAAAAGATGAGCTCTCTGTGTAACAGGAACTAACACTTTCTTTTTGACTTTCACATGTGTTGCTTTTATTAAAAATGTTTTTCTTGTAAATCCAGACAAGTTTCAATAAGTCTTTTTGTTTTTTTTTTCCCTTTGTACATCTGTTTCTTCTTTTAGGGTGTTCCAATGAATTCACTCAGGTTCCTTTTCGAGGGTCAGAGAATTACTGATAATCATACCCCCAAGGAGGTGAGTTTCTTTCTAGAAAAAGTGCTGCATAGTTCACTGGAGAAACTAAATACCAAATTGGTTAGTTGCTCTGTTCTGCTATACTGTTAACCAGAATTAAAGTGTTTCTTTAAATATAGCCAACTTTTTGGACTATATTTAGTCAAGTATACTCTGACTATATTTGTCTATAGACTATAGAACATGCTTGTCTAACCTAGGATCTTTAATAAGGCCAGTGTGCAGTTGAGAAAGAGATTCATTGGACCTTCATGTGTAATCTTGTCTCAGAAGGGAGGGTTGCTACTTTCCAGAGAGAAAGAAAAAAAAATGTTAAGGGAATTTCCTAGTTGTTGAGCTAGAACTTCAGTGTGGCTTGGGAATAAATACGTATTTAATTCACATTTATTAGATCAAAGTGTAAATAAACAGAAAACTGATCACTTTGGCTGTCTAGTGACTGCCACCAATTGTTACAACAAAGCAGGAAAAAATACTTAATGACCTCTGAAAAATCAAACTTGTGTACCATGAAATTGAAGAAGTTACCCTCTTCAAGAGAGCAGACGTAACCAGGCTTTGAGTTGCAAGCTGTAGGTCTTTACTGTTTTGTTGAGCTAGTGGTGTGCTATATATAATTCATGCGGCTGTACAGCTCAGGCATTCACTATGATGATGATTATGTTCCTGTGCATCTGTTCCCTGAGAAGAGATTTAGGGAAAGGTAAAGCTAGCCACTTCCAGGCTGGTGTGTACTGCTCCACAAGTGGCTTTCGACTTCACTGATAAGGGTTTTTCTTTGAGATGTATAAGGCTGAAGGAAAAGGACTAAAACCGTGAGTGTTGGCTAGTGAGATGGTGACTGAAATTTTTTTCACTCCTTTGATGAATTATGATGGGACAGAGGAACAAACCATTGTATTACTTGCGTAGGACCTACTCTGAATTCAGTACACCAGATTGATAACAATTATATGCTGTTTTTTTCTGTTCTTACAGCTGGGGATGGAGGAGGAAGATGTGATTGAAGTTTATCAGGAACAGACGGGGGGTCACTCAACAATTTAGATCCTTCTGTTTGTTTTCTTCCCCCTTAATCCTTTTTTATTTTTAAATAATAGTTCTTTTGTAATGTGGTGTTCAACACTGAATTGAAACTGGCACCCCATCTCTGGGAGTTTATTTTCAAGCGTCTGGTATTTTGAATTCTCGTGCTCATTATACACTATTGTTTCTGTTTTCATTGTGCTGAACTTTTGTGATCCAGCTGCAGCCTTGCTCCCCTCTTCCCTTCTGCCCTCCCCTTTAGAAATACACATACACACATGCATTTGTATGTTCACTAGGTTCGTGCATTTCAGGCACGAAGGCTGTAAGATCTGCCAGGTGGGCGAGTGTTCTTAATGACTTCCATATCTGCCCTGAAGTTTTGATGTGTGACTGTTTCACTCCTGGACTATAACTTTCAGTGCGAGATGAAGTTTTTCAGAGAACTAAACTGTGGAGAAATTGTGTATCCATAACTCAGAGCTATTTTGCTTAAATTGTGCTGATGGCCCAATGAAGAAGATTACCAAGTTGGAAATGGAAAAGCTAGAACTGTTGTCATCTGTATCTTGCTCCAGAGATGGCTTTGCTGAAGACATAAAATTGAAAACCCTAACAATTCTTAAATCTTGCCAGAAGAGCCCAGAAGCGTTTTAACTTCATATAGCAATTAGTACACGCAGGTATTCGTGCAAGAATGTTCACAGCAGACAACTGGTGTTACTTTGACACTCTTGTTTGTACCTTTTGGCCTGGGACGTGGGTTTTGAATGGACATTGTCTGTACCAGCTTCATTTAAAATAAACAAGAAAAACAATTTTATAAACAACTTGTATTTTCTTTTCAAATGCTTGGAAATGAGCCAATTGACAGGAAGTTATAATTAGGGCATGCTTTTCCAGTAACTATATGCTGAAGCCAGGAAAAAAATAGTGCTCTGTAAATATACCTCATTTAAAAAGAAAAACAAAACAATAACAACCCAACAACTTTTTTCTACTTGCCCCAGTGAAATACTTGATCTGCTTGGTTTGCAGGTGACTGTTTGAGACTACTGTGTGTGTTTTTCTTGTTAGAGAATATTCACATACAGCTACATAGAAGTTCACTTCATGCACAAAAGTTAAACTGAAAATGCAGCTTGGAAGGAAATACAAAGATGGTTTTTAATGTCTACATTTCATATGATCATGGTAACATTAATCTTTCTATGTCTGTGATGGATGACAAGGAAGAGTTATAGTTCATCAGGCACGATGAAGGGTCCGTTTCATGTTCTAGCTAGTTGCAGATTCTAAATGGTCAGTTTCAGAACATGTTACTGGTTATGAAAGCTGAGATGGGAGGTTGTGGGCAGAGTAGTGTGGAGAGAAGACTTCTGCACTGCCCCTGCATCAGCTTTTCTGCAGATAAATAGGATTTGGTTATGGCTTGGTAAACCAAGTTAACTATGAATGCCAACTTCATTTAAAGATGCATTTTAGTGCTGGCATACTTGGAAGAAATTGCATATTTTGAATGATTACTTTTTGCTGTAAAGCTAGAAATGCATTTTCTTTCATGCTTGTGGTTTGTGTCCTGTTTCTGATTTAGTAATACTTTTGTACACATAGTTGCACTAAGCAATTTTTTTAAAGATTAAAATTTTTGTTTACAAAATACCAGAATATGGGGTTTTATTGAAGTATTTGATGTAATTCAGTTCTTAGGGGAAAGAGGGATTTCTACTGGGATGTAGAACAACATGACTTCTTTGCACTTTTTTTCAATAGCTCTTTCAGAATAGTCAATACATCTGCTTCAGAATACCAGAAATAAAACAGCCTTGTGATTACTATCAGTTCATCTTCTAATTTAAATTTATATAATGCTCTTGGTAAGCAAACTCCCATTATTGCTGTTTGGCAACTTAGGAACTCTGAGGCTGAGGTGATGGTAGTTTAGTCGGGTCACTCTGGAATCTGAAGATGGAGCTGAGAACTGAATCCAGATCTCCTGGGTATGATGCTTGTACTCTAGTTCTTGCACCAACTTTCTTTGCTTCTTCCTGTTCACTTTCCTATTCCAATTCTGTTCTAATATGCTCATTTATATCAACTTTCTAGTTGAAGCACTGCATTTGGTCTCTTGAGACTATGGAGGAGGGTTTCTTGCAGAGAATGAAGCTCAAGGCAAAGATTTCTTTGTAACCTTGTCCTAAAATACCAGTGGATAAGGTACCAGTGACAAACTGATTTGACCTTTCTCAGACTTGTGAAGCCTCAAAAACCTGAAGCTAGTGCCTCAATGGAGCTGCTGGTCTAAAGCAATGTCTGCATTGTTATAACTTGATGGAAGACTAATAACAGGAAAACTGTACTCTGCCTTAAAGATTAGTACTGAGAGCTTCATGTAAAATGAGAAGTTACATGTGCTACACAGATGCACTAGTAGTATCATTCTTGGAAGTCGTACATTTAGAACCTGAGTTTTGAACTCAAGGATTAGACAGACTTGAATTTTCTTCATTTCTCTGGAAGAACTTTTAAAGAATTTCTTTCTGAAAAGAGTAGAATTTCTAAACCACTCGTAGCTTTGAAGCATGACTGCAAGGCAGGTTGGCCTTCATATGCTGGAGAAAACCAGAAAATACTCTTTTTCTCCTGCAATTTGTCTTTGTTTACATCCTTGCCCTATAAATTGGAAGAACTGAGCTCAGCTGTTCATGGCTGGTTTTAAGTGTTTAAGAAAAACGGTGGGAGAATGAAACCATCTTCACTGAGTCAGTTATGCGGTGGAAGGTGGAAGCTAGTATTTTAGTTCTAATTTTGAAATTGGTATTTTTAGTATTCAGTACAGTGGCATATAAAAGCTGCATTGATAAGTGCTTTACAAAATTCTCAGTCTAACAGATTTTCTTAAAGCTGCTATGTTTAAAGGATTTGTGTATTAAGTATAAATATGCCTACATAATCATCAACTAAATAAGATTTTGAAGTTAAATGTGTGAACTGGCAGGATTTGAACTTCAGCTAGGGTGTCAGATAATGCTAAAACTCAGTCTGCCACAAATTTTGAGTACCCATGTATTGTTTCAGAAGCACTACAACTGTATGCTGTTTTTTAGCTTTTCCTACTTTAAATTGAAGTTTGTTTTAAGAATACAATACTAAAATATCTGTCCTGACCTGTACATCTTCTGTATGCACTTCTGAATTATTGCTATTTGGGAAATTTTTCTTAAATGAGAAATTCAGCTTCTGAGGCACCATACAGAGGACTGTAGGAATTGTGCAAGTTGAAAGTAGTGTAAATAGTTTTGTTTTGCTTTTAGAATCGGTACTTAATGCATACTTAATTTAATGAAGTTCAGCTTCAATTTAGAGACTGCAAAAATTGATTTCTCCACAGGAGACTCTCTACAGGAACCACAATATGAACTGAATCTACAAATTTTACACTTTCTTATGTTAGATAATATTAGAGAAGCAGAAAATAAACCTGATTTACAAGGAAGAAAATTTCCTATCTTGCTGTAGTTACTCTGTTGTTGTCTTATTGTTGAATCTGAAATCTAGCATGTTTATTGCAATTTATTGGTTTGGAGGATTCCTCCAAAAGTTAGCACTGAGGTCTTTTGTAAACTGATGCCTTATTTTCTCTCAGGTCAAAATGAACCAAAGAATCTGTACCGTGGCACGTCAACAGGTCTGTCTAGATTTACTTCTACTGGCTGATAAAATATGAATGCTTGCTTTTACTTGTGATCGATAGGATGTATACACAGACTACTGGTGAAGTCTGGGGAAAATAGCTTTCTGAATGAGAATAGCACCTATCCTGAAAAGGAATGTTATTCCTCTATTGAATCCAGGTGGAATCTTGAGTTAGTCTGCCAACTGAAAGAGCTCACTGCAACGACCCATTGCAGGCATTCGTTTATTCTTTCGTATGGTTTTCAGGCCTACCTTTTCAAGTAACTGAAAATAAGAAACCACTCATGATGGGTGAAGAGCCTCTTCAGCGTGTTCTACTCTGGTAGCTTCTATTATTAGGGCTGGTTGGAACTGCAGAGGTTGTTCCAGATCTGTTCTTTACCTGTAAGCGGTGTTAATAAAGCAGATTGCAGACACAGGACATACCTCCTTCTTGGTTTAGAAAGCTGGTGCTTTGACTCGAAACCTACACAGTCTTTATCACTGGTTTACTCCTAGTTTCTTTGACTTTGCCACAGTGTGTAACAGTGCCTTCTGAGGCAGGGAGGCTCAGCTTTCCCAAGGAGTTGGCTTTAAGCAATGTTTGGAATGGGCCAGGGAAGTGTATGTTGGCTTATACTTGTGGGGCAGTTTGTTCTGTCACAACAGCAAGATAGTTGCTAATGCTTATCTGTAGTTACTATCTGCTTATCCCTGGTGGTTTTTTGTGGCTCACATATTGATCTAGGCTTCCTTTAAGATAGTCTGTTATGCTCTTTGCACTGTTTTAGTATGGGGTATGCAGACTCCCAGGTCCTGTGTTCTGAGGTGCTGGTAGGAGTGAGTCCTGGATTCTGCTCTGATGGATTGAGTAAAAGTAATCATAGTTGCAGATATGTGGGGAAATCTAGTTGGCCTTCTTTCTGTAGTGTAAATGGATGTTATAAACTCCAAAATAGTTAAAAAGCACAGCTAAGATGTATGTGAATTGCTGATGGAATTTGGGGAAACATTGGAAAACTGGTTAAACAGCAAATGAACTGCATTATGTCTTGGAGTTTGTATTGAAGGCAGCTTAACTAACTCCTGAGATACCAGTGCTGCTCTTCAATATTAACTGCATTGATAGAACTCCTGACTACAGAGTGTTTTGTATAGGTGGGCCCTGGGTGTTAAAGATGTATTATTACTGAGGAAAAAACCAACTGCACTCTTTGATTAATAGCTACATACCTGATTAAAACCTGTGCTTGTCATTTAGCTTCCCCTACAATTAGTCCAGCATCTTCCTCTTTCTTCATTTGCTCCTCAGCCTCGTATTTTGTCTTCTCATGGTTCTTCTTTCATACTCCAGGCATTCTTCTTTCTGTCTGCATTTTTCTGCCACTTAGGAACAGATCACCAACAGCTATTAGTGGCTCACATACTTCCTATTTAGGAAATGTTTTTTTTCGTCAATTACCAATAGAAAGAAAACACTGTTGTAATACTGATGTTACAAGTATTGTCTCAAATGCATGAGTTTATCTTAAATTGTAATTGGATTTTTTAAAAAAATCTGTTTGGCATTTAGGTTTTCAAGTCTTTTTGTGCAACTGTTTGTTAGAAGTAGAATATCTTCTCTCCCTCGTCCCCCCTCCAGCCCCCCAGCTGTGTAGCTACTGGAACTCAGGTTTTCAGAAAAGGTATGTAATGAAAACATAAAGAAATTAACAGCTGTAGATGTTATTGCTAGCATCTTGCACAGTTGCATCGCAGCTAGGCTGTTGAATTTCTCTTCTTCAGGCTGCAGGGACTGTGAAGAAGAGGCTATTGTTACCATATCTATTTAATAGAGGAAAAGCAACTGAGTTACTACAAGTTTGGGACTTGGTGTCACAGGAATTCCAAGGCAGACACACAGGCTAAGTCTGTGTCTTTACCAGAAATCATCCATTCATATGAATTATCTGCAGCTAAAACAAGCTTTAGCCTTTCTTTGGACTATCTGCTCCTTGTTCCTCTAGCTGTCTCTTCTTCTGGAACTGCAGCAGCTTTCTGTTACAATCCTCTGCTGCTGCCAAATACATTCCTATGCTGCTTTCTCTAATTGTGACTGCTGCCTCCTCTTCCTGGCGCCTCCACTCCTGTTCTAGTTTCTGTAAACTAAAACATAAATTATTATTAATTGCTATAGCAACCTTGGGTTTGCTGAGCATTCTTGCCAGAAGAAGAGCAGGTTCTAGCCCCAAGAGCTAAGCAGATTACCAAAGAAAGGGGAGAGAAATTAGACTAAAGAGAGAACAGGTGTTGGTTAGTGATACTTAATGTGTCTGGTTGGTTCTGCAAGTTAGTATTAAAAAAAAAACAATCCCCAACTGTCTACTTTCCTTCACAGAGTCTGTAAGGGGTTGAAAACATGAATTATAATTTTTACATGCGTGTTTTTGAGGAGGACATGAGGACTATGGGATACAGGTCAGTGGTTTATGTGAAACAAGGATGTGGCGGCAGAGGATGGAGGAGAGCACAGAGTCAGCTGGGAAAGTTCAGAGAACAAGAGCTGGAAGAAAAAATCAGAGTGTGTTTGTGGAACACGAACACAAACCCACAACAAGAATCCAGGCTATGCAACAAGCAAGGAGGCAGTGGAAAGCCTTGGCTGAGATTTGGATGTAAACAGAATGGAGGTCAAAACGGGCTATTTTTGCCGGAGGCTTCATACCAAGAGTAAGGAAAATGAAAGAAAGTCTAGGAGGTTCATGAAGCAAAGGAATATTCTCCTTATTTTGGGAACTGGAAGTTACGAAAAATCAAACTAAAAGTCTTCTGCTTCACTGAGTGCTGTTTAAGATAATTTCCAAACTATGACTCGGGGTTCCCAATCCAGCAGTTTAACTTGAATGCCTACTTGCTTTTCCTGAAATCAAGTTAAGCAGGGCATGGCACTAATCTCAAAAAATATTTAAGTCAGATTTATCCTTTCTTTTCAACCATCTGATTAAAGCATGCTACCTCTACGAATGACTGAAGTAGAAAGTGTTCAGTCATAGGTAGGCTGCAGCTCTTAAATCACCCAAGGAGGTCGCTGTTCTTCCCAGTAAATACAATTCTTGATGAAGAAGTACAGAAGCAAAGCAATGAGATAGCGTCAGAATGTGTTGTTTTGTGTAAGCAAAACATTTCAAAAGGTGAATAGAAGTGTGATAATTATGTTACACCAGAGCTTGTTTCTGATACCGGTGGGTGTCCCAGAGCTTTGCCTTGAAATATTTAGTGGTGGTTATTTTTTTTTTCCCCTAAAGCTATGTCAGCAGAGGTAAAGAGCAAAAGTGCTCTTACTGCATTTTTTTTTTCCAGTATGAAATTCTTGTATTGTTAAGGAATAACCTACGTCACTATGAGGTGTCTCTATAACTATGTAGTTGTTACCATACTGAGGTTTTTGTCAGGGGAAAATGCTCAGTAGTGGTTTTGGTGCTGTATGGAAAATGTGGAATGTTGTCTTCATGAACTCACTACAAGCTAGGTCCAGTTGGTTGAAAAACTGAATTTAATGACTTTGATTCATTGTCTGTACTGATTTTTTCATTAATTACTTGGAAATTGTAATTTTAGGGCAGCATCAGAATTTAGAGTAATGATAAATGGATGAAAGTTTTGAAAAGAATGAAGTTACATTACTAGACATCCACGCAACATTAAAATTAGGAAAAAACTAATATGCTGCTGAAAGATAGAACTTTATGTATGCACATGTTTCAGATGAAAAGGTCTGTGATGTTATCCTCTAGTTGGAATTCGCCTGAGGGTACTGGAACAGTTTGCTGGCTCCTTCACACTCTTATGTGTTACTCGTCTTCTATTATATTAGAAAATGCTTTGTGTTATATCCGTTTCTTCATGCTGGAACATTGGTGTGTTTGGATGCATATGACTGGCTGACAAAATGCAAAACAAGGATTGCAGTAGTTCTGTGTCATGATTCCATTCAAATGTTCCTGTCTCAAATGAAAACATTATCCTTACTAACCACATCTCCCCAGTGCTCCTCTGTTCCTTTTCCAGATCTGCCTTCACTTTTTCCATTTGTTCCTGCTGCTCTTTCTTTTTTTATTCCTGTTCTTGTTCTTTCCTCTTTGTAGCCATCACCCTTCTGCCTTTACTGCTCTTTTTCCTGTGCAGATTTGTCTTCTTGCCTTTTTCCAGGAGGAATCTCAATAAAAATATAATTAATAATACACTTAAAGTTGATATTCGGTGAATGATGATTTACCTGCTATTAACTGAGATTTAAAATTCTTGAAAGAGATATGCCTTATGTACTTACTAAAGTAGTTTTGACTTATGTGGGATTTTTCCTGTCACTTTGGCCAATAGTGCCTGTTTTCTCTATACAGAAAATGTTCTACTACTTTTTTTTTTTCCCCAGTAGGTACTCACCTTTGTGATACCTGATGATTCTTAACTTCCTAGTATTTAATGTCCCAGTATGTTGCTACCTAAGCTGTATTGTCCAAACCTCTGCCAGCTTCATATTTTCTCCTGTGTTTTTTCTAAGTATTTTGAAGTTGTAGCACATACAGGGGCAGGCAGAAGGGTTTCATCTAGTCCTGGAAAGAGAACACTTTGAGGAAGCAGGTAAAGTCTAAAAAAGCTTAAAAGTCTGGTAGCTGATGGGTCAGCTGGAGGATCATTATGGTGAAATGGGAAGGCTGCACACAGTCCATATTTCTCTAGTTCTAAACTAGAACCGAGGAATAGTTTTCTGGGAACTTCAGGGATTTAAGATGCAGGCCTGGTGCATCTTAAATGCCAGACCTTTTTACCTCGGTCTATGCTGTCCCTTTAAAGGAAGGCACCAGGGAGCAGTCCTGTGCTCCAGGTTTCCTCTGGGCCTGCTTTAGGAGGCTGATGCTCTGGGAGTGGCGGCTTTGCTGGCCTTGCCACGGGCGGGCTGGGGCTGCCCCCTCAGCGCCCGTCTCCCTGCGCGGCTGCCGCTTTCCTTGGCGGGAGCATCTCCCGCGTAATGGGGGCAGGTGAGAACAACCACGGATCCGCTGTGTGAGCAAAAGCCTCCTTACCAAAGGACGGTAAAAGGGAAAGAAGAGACGGTGTGAGTGGGAGCCTGCCTGGGCTCCATGTCTGCTGGGGCTTCCTGACGAGAAGCTCCAGTTAATGGTAGGTAGGAAGGACACCTTTGTGCCTGCCTGGCCTGAGGAGGAGGTTGACTGGGTTAGGTGAGGAACCAGCATGTGGAAGACATGCCCTTGAGGCGGATCTGAGGGAGCGGGCTGGTTGTGTGTTGGAGCGGGCACCAGCTAGGGCTCACTTGCTGCTCCTGTCACCCTCAGCCAGACGCTGCCCTGACCTGTTGTGGCATGGCAGGAGGGAGCAGCTTAGTTCCTTTCTCGTGTCAAGTTGACCTGACAGAAAGCTTCAAAGAGCGATGGCTTCATCCCATACCTGCCTATGTGGATGATGCTGAGGTAAATAAAACCAAAACAAAGCCTGTTGCTAATGAGGATAAATGAGTGTGTGGGGTGACCTGAGCTCGGCTACACCTGTGCTTGGGGTGGAAAATGAGCTCGGGCTGCTGAGGAGATGTGTCTGGTGCGGGGTAGCTGCAGGGGTGAGGCCTCGTGCGGGTGGGGAGGTGCCCCCTGTGAGGCTGTGGGACCAGAAGAGTGAGAGCTGGGGACAGGAGCCTCAGTGTGCCCTGCCCTGGAAGGGAGCCCCCCGTGGTGCCTCTCTGAGGGGAAGCCTCTGGTGAGGGAGTGTGCTGAGGGGAGCGTGGGGTTGGGGAAGCACCCGTGAGGAGAGGGGCCTGGTTCTCCCTCTGTGAGAGGCACAGACACCCTGAGGCAGCAGCCATCTTGTGGAGGTGGAGGCTGGCAGCCGGGCTGCCCTGCTGCAGGATCAGGTGAGGACATGCTGGGTAAGTCTTTATTCTCATTTTTGTGTCCCCGTTGCACGGGAGTTGCTTCTGCACGTATCCCTGCCTGCACCCACGAGCACCATTTCTCACTTCCACAACCCCGCTGCACCCTCCCTCCTGCTGCTGTGTGGGTGCCGCTCGCTGGGGTGACCACTGGGAGGCAAGTGTCCCAAGGCAGGGGAAGGTCACAGTTGTCTGCATGGGGCTGGTTGACAGGCGGAGCTGTTTCATCCCTGGGAGGAGAGGAGGTGAGGCGGCCGCTGCCATTTGCCTCACGAGCTGCCCTTTTCCTGTTGGCTTCTGGTTGCCTTGCTCTGCCTTGCACCTTCTTTGCATAGGTTGTTGTCTTCCCGTGGTGCTCTTCTCTTCTGGTTCTTCTGGAAAAACACGAAGACTTCCAAACCTAACATGGCCAAATAACTGTCAAAATAATACATTGTTGATGTGGGTGATCTACTTTTGGATGCTGTGGATATTGTGGTGATTGTTCATTCAGAGTACAAATGTTTCAGTCTAGAGGAAAATCTGCTCTTTCTGTTAATGTGTTTGGTTTTGGATTTATGTAATTTTTGTGGTGGGGGAAGTGTCAGAACAAATCATAAATAGAATGAAAGTGTTGTGTTTTCATCTAAATCTTATTCTAGGAAAGAAAATTTCGTCTGTGATACAATTTGTTGACTCTTAAAACTTATTATTGATCTTTCTGCCTCCATTATGTTTCCTGCTCCACCTGAGTTAATCAAACACACCAAGAATCTAATTTTGAATCTTCATTGTTATGGTCAAAAAGGTACAACAAATGCATCATCAGGACTGTAGTGAACTTCAGACAGAAAAACAGAGGGGAAAATATTAAGACTTTGATGCATACACCTAGTAAACTATAATAAATCATCTTGTCCTTATCAATGGTACTGCTGCTCTGACTGCTTTCTTAAAGGCTGAGGCTCTTGGCTGCCTGTCTACATTAGATGCTCGCATGTAACTTAGTCTCTTCTGTGGATAAACAATAAAAGGCCATGATATGCAGCAGAGGGAAGCTGTGATACAAGACGTGAGTTGTGAGCTTTGTGCTGCCTCTGGCCTGTTGGTGAACTTCACACAAGTTTTTTTCTGTCTCTGAAAGTTTGCTGCCTACAGTGTAAGGCCCAACAAAATCCACCAACCAAGGGTGGTTTTGAGGTACCATCCTAATGCAGACAGACATGCCTAAATAACCTCAAACCACATTAACTGTGAGTGCATGCTCTAGTAGACATACTTCGGGATTTTCTGCTTTACAGGTGCAGTCTAGAGAGGAAAAAATCTAGCTGCCATGTCTTCTTGTTAATATGATTTGTAATCCTTGACTTTTGATGTAGATTAAAAAGAAAAAAACCCACTTCACACTTACTCTAAGTGTAGCAAACATGTTTCTGTTAGTGGTGTTTGATATGTCTTGTTTGAGGCTTAATAATGATGTAGTTTTAGTAGCAGTTGAATATTATAACTCACAAAAACTACAAAATAATCCCTAAATACAAGAATTTGCCCTGGTCTTTGATCTTGCAAGCAACTACCAAGCAAAAGGACAAAAGTAAATTTGGCTGGACCCTCTCTTTCATAGTCTTTTGAAGAAATGGATTATAACATGCTAGTCCTTCATATACCCTCGCTAGATCTTCCACTGAAATAAATTACGCTAAAAGATCTGCTTTTTCTTGTTAACCTTACCCGTAGCCTATTCTACCTTGTGGTGTTGCCAGTATTTATTTACTGTTCTTTTATTACATTTTGGATGCTGGATCCACCTTTGACAATTTCTGTCTGATGTTCTTCATTTGCTTTAGTGTCTGCAGCTCCCACATCCTGGAAAAACAGCATTGAAGTGTATGTGCTTATGATATACAGTGATAAGGGGTGTCAGTTCATCTCGTAGCAAACAGCAAATGCTGCATCCACTCTTGCATGAGCACCCCAAATTAAATGTATTCCTGTGGTACTGGATCTAAAAATTATGCATTAAACCCTATCTGAGACATGAACACAAATTCAAGTTGCTCTGTGTACTCACAGGTGGTAAATAGCTGAGGAAAACATAAAGGAAACTATTTGTCTCTATAAAGTACAGCTTAGGATTTGTGCTAAAATCTAAACCAATGTCTATTGATTCTGTAAAGAATTGCTGTCTGTTCTACGTGGGTTGTTGGGTTTTGCTTTTGTCTATTATCTGTTGTTGATGTAACTGCTCCTATAGTTCTTTCTAATACTAGATTGGCTGTCTACTGTGTACTGGAACCCTCCTGTTTCTCTTTACCCTAAAACCAGTTGCTGGACCAGTGAAGGAAAATAGATGGGATTTTGAGCTGGAACTTGTTCTCTGCTACTCCAGCTGTACTTTTTCAGTGCTGTTGGCCCTATGGAGGGATTATAAGGGGTTACAAGGAAGAATAGTGTTTTACCGTTAATCAGTAATGTCTCTACTTACATGTGCATACATGTCACTTAGGAGCTGGCTATATACAAGTTCATCTGCAGATGAATTATTGTTTTGCCACCTTAACTTTATCCTGCTGGTACGAAGAGGACAGAATTTGTGCCACAAGCCAGACAGTGCTTACTGCATTGCATTTGATGTCTGAACCATGATTGAAATCAGTCTCTTAACATAAATATAAGTCAAAGACATTCCAGGAGAAGGGGCAGGAAGTTTTGCTGCCATAGGACTTACAATATCAAAGCTGCTGCCAACTCTTTTGTTTTGGGCTTTTGGTGTTTTGGGATTTTTTTTGTTGTTTTTTTTCCCCCCCCCCACCTTCCCCCCCCCAACAACGCCCTCTTCTGTTTGTTGTAAAGTCTCTTCTCTTGCATTCTGCTTTTCAGAGTTACTTGGTTTTATTCCAGATGTCTCCTCCTGCATTTCCTGATGGCTGGGAGATCTCAAAACTCTTGATCCAGATTCTGGCTCTATATCCCATCTTTTAAGAATTGGGAGATGGGACAGAACAACAATAAAATTCAGGATCAAATTTTATACTCGATTCCAGTAAAAAAACCCCAAACAACAAACCGCAAACAAACAAAAAACACCACCACCAGAAGAACAAAAACCAAACAAACAAATAACCAAACAGACAAACAAAAAATCCCCAAACAAACAAACCCACCCAAAGTCTGGGAAGGTGTAGAAAAATCTTGAAGCTTGGTTTCACTCCTGCCCTAACCTCTCGCCATGGTTTGCACATCTGTGGGCCCTTAAACTCTTCAGTATAATTTGTCAGTACTATATAATGAACAACTTGCATAACTGTAATGGCCCTAGCAGGTAGCTGCTACTCTCCTTGGAGATGACTTGTCTCCTCGTTACTGAGGAAATTGAGTCCCATTCTCTCTTATGCTGCAATGAAGATCCAAAGACTCATTTGCAGGTGCCTTGCACATTTAATGATGGTAAATGTATTAATAATTAAAGTTTCATTTCTGTAACACTTGTCATCTAAAGATATTGAGGCATTTTAGAAACTTGTGGTCTGATTTTTATTTTAGGAGTGATGTGAATCTGTAGCTCCCAGTGACTTTAGCAGCACAAGTGGTCAGTTTCTCTGAAGATCAGGCTACAAAATAATGACATTTCACATTTTAGTGATTTTTGTGAATGTTATGAATGTTCTGTGAAGTCCTGTTTGGAATGTATTTTCTGAATATGTCTCTAAAAGGTGTGTTTGTAAATCAACAGCATAATTAAAAGGAAAGCAAGGCTTCATTTTGCTCTAGATTGGTCTAGACCAGGCAGTTGATTGAGAGGTGTGATCCGAATGTCAGGATTTTGTATAAAAGTGAGCACTATCATGGCATGTAGACATGGTGCTTAGGGACATAGTTTTGTGATGGACTCTTAGTAGTTGTTAGGTTAATGGTTGGATTGGATCTTCAAGGTCTTTTCCAACCAAAATGATTCTGTGATTCAGTGGTGTATTGCTCTTGCCACAATATCAGAGTAATGGCAGGGGGGGATGTGGGGGTGGGAAGCAAGTGTTCATTCTGAGCATGGAATGTAATAACTATTACATCCAGCTTAACACGGGTTCTGTATAAAACATCTTATTTTACTTACTGGGGCGAGAAAGTGAAAAGAAAAAAATCGTAGGTAGATATTTTAGGTTTCTTTTAATTTTGGTTTAAAAACTGATTCTGCTTTGAGGCCATTTGGCATAAATTCCACTGAAGACCCTCTCTATGGGCACCTGCTGTAAATAAATGCTGGAAGATTTGTCCAGGCCTATACAGAACAATCTTGTAGAGAACAGCCTGTGTTTAAGCATATGTTTTCTCCCCTTGTTTTGAGCATCTCTGGTATTTAGGATCACATCACTGCACAGAGAAGTCATAAAACTGGTTTAACTGTCTGTTTAAGACTAATCTGTAGTTGCCTTGTGTCATCCAAGTAGCAGGAAGCCAGATTAAGTTGCCTGCAGTGTCACCATGCAGCTTGTTTCTGGTATACATTTTCTGTGTGACTCCTTAGTTTTCCTCTAGAGTCTGTCTAAACTGGAGTGTATGGTTATGTGTTCAACTTGAATGAATTGATATACACCTCAGCAGCAAACTTTGTGTAGCCTTTTGGTTTTTCTCAGTCCTAGTCTTAAGAGGTCTCATCAAAACACCCTAAAAGCTGCTGTAGCAGTCAAATGTTTTAATCTGAGGACTCTGACAAGGTATCTGTCTCTGACTGTATAAATAGGAGGCAGTGACTGTCCTTTCTTGCTATGAATATGGGCCTTAGACGCATCTATTGTTGGGGCACCATTGCTGAGAAATTCCACTCTGATGCTTCACTCTGTTAGACAATGTGATAGACAATAACACAATTAAGATGCCTGATTAAAATAGAAAGAAAGTGGAAACCTAGTCTGAGTCTCTCAGAAATGAAAGCTAAAATTTAAAAACCTGCTGTTCTGTGTCAACTTATGTCTCTTTGCTAAAGTTTGTTGTATGGTCAAGGCAGGATTCCATTTATGCAATACCACTTTCAGGTTTTCCATCCATTTGCTTGTCTGGATCTGTAAAAAGTGAAGATCAACTCTTCGTCAGGTTAGCCCAGACTCAGATTTGTGCACAATAGTTTTCCTTGCTGAACATCTGTGCTGCAGCTGTTCAGCTGTGCAGTGCCATTGGTCTCAGTATATAAGTGGCCAAACTATAGGATGAGAGAATAGCTTTAGTTCTAAATTTGATGCAGGGTGGGCAGGAAGTGATTATGTTTAACTCCCTCACTCCAAGAGAAATTTGGAACTTGATGCTGCAGTCTCTATCAAATGTATTCTTTCTAAATGTATAGGGTGGTAAAAAATAAATCATTTAATATGTCTTAATAAGGATTAGATAAGAAGAACTAGTGGTTACATGCTTCAGTTAGTTGGGAACTGAGGGACAAAGCAAAACCCAAAATAACTCTCCAAACAGGTTTAAGTTTAAAGACTTTTTAGAGGCAAAAATGACAATAGTACAGCTTAGGGGCATGACTAATTTTCCCCCTTTTTGAGTGGTTTTAGGTAGTATTTTAGAACTGAAAATATGAGGTTGAGCTGAACTTCCAAATCTCTGAACCATTACTGGGCCTTCAAATGATAAAATGGGTAGAAGGTCTCCTGAAGCCCTATATCAAACAGCAGTAGTAGAGGGATTGTTTTTTAAATGAAAACTGAAGTTTGCAGGAGACCTATGAGCCAGACTGAAGCTGCTGGATCAACACTGAGGCTATCAGTTACCAGACTTCGCTGTTGGGTAAATTAATAATAAAAAAGGCAAGGGGATCTGTAACCAGTGATTTGTCCCTCCTCCTGACAAAGACCCATGAGACAGCTTTATTGCTAGCATCAGCTTGAAAGTGCTGGAGATTATATTGTAGAAGTGAGCAATTCTTTATCAGTAGGAGAATTGTCTTTCCAATGTAAGGACAGTACTTAGGAAACACCTACAAAAAGAATGAACCTCAGACCTAGAGAGGAGGGAGCAGGATTTTCCCTATAAAAAATAAGCCATTCTTCTGTGGGTATTCAGTGCTTTTCTGTGGGATAGGGTGTTAAGGCACCAGTAGAGAGAGCCATTGTTTCAAAGATGTGTGAAAAGCCGTATAGATGGTATGATTTGCTGTCGGGGCACAATACTGACGTGTGTTACTGTAAAAGCTCTCAGAAATTTTTAAGCCGATAAAAGAAATCTTACAGAGAAGGATCTTCCTCTCCTAAAGCTGCCCTTCCTCCCTCCGAGCCCCCCCAAATCTGGGCAGAGTTGCATAAGGATCACCTAACACTCAATGTTTCTGCTTTTTTTTTGCCTTCCTTCAGTGTATAGCCTTTAATGACTTACACAGGGTATGTGCAGAGCTTCTCTCAAAAGAGCTTATAGAGTGGGGGCAATCTCATTTTCTGTGGGATGTTGGTCAGGAAGGGCTGAGGGAGGTGGGAATCCCACCTAAATTTGTAATTACAAGTTTCAGACCTTACATCAAATGTGGTGGGGATCAAATTCAATGTAACAGCATGAACTGTTCTTGAAGTCATCAGTTGCTGTTGAGACTTACAGTATTGTCACCACTGTTGAAAATGAGGCATCCTTAGTGTGTGGGAGTTGCTGTCATCTTCTTCTGAGCTTACTTCTGAGAGTGTGCACCAGTCTTACTTTAAGGCTGATATTGCAAGCCCAAGAAGGAACACGGCATTCCCAGCTGTTCTGTAACCCTGAACATTTGCAAAGCTGAAATGGGTCTATTTACTTTTGTTAGGGCATGTGTAGTTGCTTGGCAGCTTCTTGGCCCATGAGCAAACCCTGTAGGACTTCAGAGCTTGAACAAATCTCGACGTAAGACTTTACTGAAGTTGCAACTTCTCCCCTTGTTGTGTGCTGGAAACTTCCCGAATTCTTGATGTGTCCTTAATTAGAGGAGGATCTCTTACCTTGCCAAACCTTTCCAGCGTTGGGGTAATGAAATCTGAAACCAGGCAAGTTTTGCGTGGTTCTGAATTTCATCACAAATCATATCTCACACTTCTCATTTCTTGCCTGGGGTAGAAAAGCTCCAGTATCTTTCTGTCTCCAGAAGGAAGGCAACGCCTGCATAGTTCCCCCATGCTGGCTGCTTATACTGACTTAATCATAATTGAGGAAGGAGTTAGATATCAGCTTGTATGTGATGCTGGCATGTAGAGCCCTGTACAACCTCAGGCTAGCCCTGATGAGACAGCAAGAGGGAAGCAGCAATGGCAGCAAGAAAAATTAGAGTTTTGCTGATGTATCTTGCAATTGCCACTGAAAGTTGAAGTGCAGGTGGAAGAACGAGGAAACTACCTTTTGCCAAATAGATTCCTTCTTTAAACAGGAAATGCTGAATTTAGATCTACTTTAGGTCTTCAGAGTCAGCAGTATATACTAAGAAAAGCCGAACCTATGTGATGCAGGCTATGTAATAAAAATATCAAAACAGAAGTCTCTAAATACCTTTTTTCCAATGACAACACTAAAGGGAAACATCCTAAGACTGTTGTTCTTTCTTTTTTTTTTTTCCTTTTTTGGGGTGTTGGTTTTTTTTTTTTTTTTCATTTCTGTTTGATCCTTCAGAAGCTCTTAAGCCTTGCATGAATTCTCACTACTATTTCTTACAGGCTTATTTCTTATTATCTCATACTGTGGTAAGTTTAAATTACTTTATGTCACAGCACTGATCAGCTGCAGAAAGAATCAGAAAAATAACCAAAGAATGCATACTTGCTACTCTCCATGTTTAGTTCTTGCTAGTCATAGTGGCTGTTAGTTCTTCTGCCTTGCTGCTCCCTTCTCCTTCACCAGAAAAATGCAGTTAAAATATATTTTTTTTTTTTTTTTTTTTTTTTTTCCCCTGATCATAAAGCCATCACTTCCTAGTATGTACTGTCAGTTCCACCAGTCCATGCTGCTGCTTCTGTGGTCTAATGCTATTGTCCATTATGTCTTCACAGAGTAGACTGTGGTAATGCTAAGCATGATTCCAACACCAGCCCTAATTTTCTTTAAGGTAGTGGGGGGCATATACTGTAAATTTAACTGAAGACTTCCTTCACCTCCCTGGTACTAATGTCCAGTGCTTATACTGAGAAAGCTGCCAGGCCTCAGCTGGCAGAAAGTGTACTTGGGAGGGAAAATGACTCTGCAGTTGTCTTGTGCTGTTTCTGCAACAAGGAATGATAGTGGGAAGCACTTGTGGAATTACAATAAAGAAGATTTATCTCAAGTTATCTCAGATCAGTGGGTTTCTGAAGTATCCTACAAAAACAGTATGGCCTATAATGAAACCCGTTTGTTTACATTACTGTAATCCTGCAATATTTTGGTATGGTGGGATGCATCTTATCTTTCTCACCTCTTTTTCAGTCCTTTAAATGCTTTTCACCTTTGTATGACCTTAATGATTCGAGATTTCAAACCTTCAGCAACTTCAGCTTCTTACCACAGTATCTGCACTGCAGGAAGTACTACTTTGCCTTGAAAGATCTAGGGACTTTTTGGAAGGTTGTTGTAAGGAGAAGAAAAGGAAAAGAAACTAACATAAAAATGAGTTCTGTCGAAACAGCTCTAGAGGGAGTTTTCAGAGCTGGGATGTACAGTTGTTACGGGCTTACTAACAAGAAATTCCTTATGTGTAGAGCTCAGAAAAGAGAAATCAACTATGAGATGAAACCCATGCTGTGTGAAAAGGTGTGCTTTAGGAACTTCCCTGGTGTGAGCAATAGGTAGCCAGGAGAGTTAAGAGGTTTAGCTAACAAATGCTGGAGAATAACAGATAAGAGAATGAAACTCCCTCACTAATGTGCTGCACTGTTTTCTTTAGTGTTAAAAACAGCAGGAGAGAACTGGTATTGCTCACTGTTAGCAGTTTTGGCCTGAATGCACACATGAAGATTTTGTACATGTAAAGTACAAAAGGGAACATGTGGTTCTTTTCCATCAGTTTCCTTTGTTGAACTTCGCTCTAGTCTGTTTCTTCCCTCTTCTCTTGGACTTCAGTATGCCTGAAGCTAGTTCTAAATTAACAAATGCTGCCTTAGTGCCAGTGGGGCTTTCTGTGCATGATCTGGGGTGATGGTTCATGGAGACTGACACCGCAGTGGCCAAGCATCTGCAACAGACCTGCAAGGATGTTATGTTTTAACCCCTATCTTCACTTAAATGAATTGTGTGACAAGGCTGATGGGAATGTCATTGTGACATGGAGGTCACTTGCATAAGTTTAAGCATCTAAGATGCATTTCCTTGTGATCCATGTGATACTGGGCTGCTACTAAGTCAGTTACTTGGAACAGTAAGCACAGCAGTAAAAGCTGATTAAGAGAAAGTACTTGGATCTTGCCACAAAAGTTCTGAAAACCAGGTAACTGATCCTCTGTGGAATGATACCTGGCAAGAACAAAGGCGAATGAACTCAGTTAAGATTCTGGTCAGAAGCACCAAAATTAAGTGGAGTGTGGGAGAGTAGCAAAAGAGTTAATAAAGCTTTTCTTGTAATGCAGTTCTTAGCAAGAAGTGCCTTTCTGTATTCATTGTCTTCATGCTTAAGACTGTTAAAGGTGGTGTCTGTAGCTTACTCTTATTTAAGCAATAGGGAGTTAATTTCTGTGTGATACTTAAACCCAACAACAAAGCTTCTGTAAGGCTCTAGTGCAGGAAAACATGCAAAGTGTGATAATATGGTGACTAGCTTTATAGGCTGTTAAGAGCAGGAGGACAAAATCTGATTTGGAGTGAATGGTCTTCTGCTCAGAAAAGTCAAGATGCATCTAGCTCTTTTTTTATAATATCTGAATTTCAGCTTTTGAGCTGATCTGTAAAAATTAATGTTGTGTTTTTCCTCAGAAATTCCTGATTTGAAAAAGCAATGGAAGAAAAAAACCAACCAAACAAAAAAACTCCCCAACAAAACAAAAGGAGGGGTACACTTGCCCTGACTTAAGTCTTGAGAACTAAATTGAGCATTAAAATAGATTTGTACCAGCAGTCTCCTTAGACTGAACATTGCTAGGCTTAATGAGAAAGTACTGAAGCAGAATGATAGTTTCTTATTAACTCAACAAGTCTTGTCTAGCTATTTCCACGCTGCTTTCGCTTGTTCATTAATGACCTTCTGCACTATAAAAAGAACAACCCAAACACTCTAAGCCCCTGGGAAGACCTTTTTATATGGTCTATCAGATGCTAAATGGCCTGCAAGCAGCAAAGAAACAACCCTGTGAAATGCTGATCAGCATTTTTGTCTTGTTCTTGTGCCTAGACAAAAAAAGTGTAATTGATTAAATTGTCTGCTGCAAGATAACAAATGCAGGTGACACACTAAGCCTGAGTCACTGATGTCTGCACTTCATTCCAACCAAATCCAAGCTGACTTCAAAGTAATGGAGTCACAGCTGTAAGTAGCTGAGAAAGAAGATAAAGCTGTCAAACTTTCCATGACCACCACTGTAAGTGAGTGAACTGCCTAGAAGGAAAATGTTTGTCATTGACCCATCATGCTAAAAAAGCATAAAGTGTAGCAGGAAGGAAGTTAAAACAGCATGGGTGTAAGTGATTGTTTTCTTCGTGTGCTGGCTGGGTACCTCAAGGTGGGAAATGCGTCCTTATGTCAGAATCTGAGCAGTTTCTTGCAGATAGAGCTAACAAGCAAATGCTGGCCACGTCTGCTTTGTTAGCCTAGGGCTCACCTTTGCAGTCACTTCCTCACAGCTCCACAGGATTGCGAATAATTCCTAGTAGTGCCTGGCTATGAGTAGCCATGTTACCTGAAACAGGATGCTTGCTGTGATTGAGGAATTGATAAATTGGGTTGTGAACTTCTAGCAGCGAGTTAACTTGATCTCTAGTGGTGTTTCACTGAGTTCCGTAGACACTACTCATGCCTTGTCTGTCAGTATGGGAGATTGCTGTGGTGACTGGTTGGAACAGCTCAAAATAACTTGGGGATCAAAGCTATATGAACTCAGTGCAATGGAGCCTTCAGACATACACCATTTTCTGCTCTGACGAGTCCATTATGATTATAAAGCTTAGGAAACTAGAACTGTAGACTGTGTTAATGGTTTTCAAACTTCTAAGTTCCAAAGAAGTCTGAATGTGGAACAGCTTTTAAAATGATATTAAATTTTAGATTTTATTTTTGTTTTGAGTTTGAGTTGGGAGTTGGTAGCTGTGAGGGGAGTTATTTCACTAGGCATCAGTGCAAGTCTGTTGAATCAAGCAGTATCTAGGTACCTATATAAAATCAAAATAAATGCCTGCACAATCCCCTTTGGACTGAGATTAGTGATTTGGCTTGATATGAAATCCCTATGCTCTAACCTGGAAAGTTTGCAGCTGTAAAAGAAACGGTATTTAATAATAGAGCAAGACTTGATTTCAATGGAAGCATTGTCTGAGTAGGGACATCAGAGCTTGGTTCCAGAGCACCAATAAAAAAAAATAAAATAGCCTTTTTATTTATTGGGCACTCAGACTTGAAGACTCCCAGGTGCCTATTAGTCTAAGGGCTTGTCTGTACAGGAAAGTTAGTGTGCAATATGTTGGAATATGAATTTACAGTGCACCAACTCCTCTGTGCTCCCCCTGTGTTTGGATATTTTTAGCGCCCAGGAATAGTGCCTTTCTCTGTGGCAGTTCATACAGCTTTGAAAGTAAAGTAAATCACATTCTGCTTAATGCCTGTGTGGTGAGTGAATGCCAGATAGCTAATGCCCTCTGAACTTGTACCCAGACTTCCTCCTCTCAACTACTGCTAAGGGTGATGTTTAGTAGGATTCTGCATTTGCCCATGGAGGTGACAACTGTGATTCTGCTTATGTTTTTAGAAGGGAGGAAAATAGTATGTTTTCAAAAGTCACTATATTTCAGTTCTCAATACAGCTTTGGGTATGTAGGGAGTTTCAGTATAACTCTGCTTTGAGAGCTATTTCATTAATATTTTACAGTTGACACTTATTAAAATACTATGTACTTGAGCCTGACCAAAAGGTTTAGTATGGCTTTTCAGTGAGTTGGGTTGAGGTTTACTAACCTTTTCTTTTTTTACTTGATTAGTTTTAAGCTCAAATCAATTCAAACAAATGCTTTTGCTGGCATATATGGAAGAAGCAATGTAGCATCAGAGTGAGAAGAAGGAGAAACAACAAGGAAGCGGGGGCAGATAGGAATTGCTCTGTGGTTTTGTTTGGGATTTTTTGTGGCTGTTACGACATTTGCCATGTTTTGAAACTGTGAGCTGAAAGTGTAAGGTACTGGGACAACCCTCAGTTTGCTTAAAATTCTTGTCAAGAAAATTTGGATAGAGAAACCTGACTGTTGGAGAAGCTTTGGAAGCTGGATTGTTGTTTTGTTGTTTGTTTTCTTTTCTCTTAACCTGGGAAGAAAAGTGCAGCTAATATCTGGGGGGAAAAGGGGAATAGGGAACAAAAGTCTTGCTAATTCAGTCTAATCCAGACTTAATCTATTCATTTTACTAAGAGAATTCTTTCACCCCTATTGCTCTGAAAATCTTCCAGCTTGCATAAAAATGGAAGGAACTGATCGTGAATCTTACACCTTTCACAGACTTGATGTTACCTTGCTGCTCTGCTTCAGGTATCCATGGTATGTCACAGGAATGCAGCAGAGAACCAAAGTCCAATTGAAGTCTGTTTATCCTGCATAATCTGAAGCTTCTAGAGAGAGACAATCCTGACTTTGTGTCTCTGAATTCAGCAACACTACTCCTGTTTCCTAGGGTAAAAAGAGGGAGGAATTAGCTATAGTCCATGCACCAAAAAAATAGTGCCACAGGAATTAGACTAAATTTCACATAACTTACTTTTAACTAGCTTATTTCCTGAGAAGTATCTACTTTGGCTTTGCTCTTCTGTGTGATAAAAAGAAGTCCACACACAATGTCCATTGCAGAGCCCTATTCTGTAGGAATTCCTCCTTAATTCCAATGCCATGAGACTGAAGGAGATGAAATGTGACTGGATATTGACTAAGGTGTGTTGCCTAAATGGGACGACTGTGGTGAACCAGTCAGCACTAGTTACTGCTGGGGACTGGTTTGTGTGATGTTTGCAAACACACAAGTTTGCAGCTAGAGCAGATAAGAAAAAAAACACGTTCTGTATTTCAGTCATGCTGGGGGAAGGCTCTCGTCCAAGTCAAATTTTGCCTTGACTTGCTGGTGTAGTATACGCAGCTTGTCCCTGCCTTTGGTGTTTGTAAAGCCATGCTATGCATTGATGTGATCACAGAATACTTGAGCTCCAGTGTTGCAGTTGTGGTGAGGATAAGCCCTTCACACAAGGATACTGTAACTACATACAAGTTGGAGCATCAATGTTAGTGGGGTAACCCTTTCTTCTGTCCAAAGGAATTGACCCCCAACTGAACTTTTGGCTGTGGGAAGGCAAAAAAGTATTTGACCTTAAGTGACTTGCACAAAGACCAAATGAGGAGACTGTCAGGCTAATTCTTACAAACAGCCTGTCTCCCGATCCTCTGTTTAAGTCACTAGACCATATGTGTGTGTCTCCATTCATGCTGAATGAGTTCTCAGATTGTGTTGCATTTCCTCCCTTGAATAATAATCTTTAATGAAAAGGAAAATGAGAAAATAAGGTAATGACAGATAACACAGAGAAAACATTGGAAAGTGAAGAAAGAAATGTCTGGGAGTAATGGCAGTGCTGATATTCCCATGTTAATGATTCAAGAGCTTTCTGACTGCTGTAGAAGCAAAAATGATAGTTGCTGCAGTCTACAGAGATTTGTGCAATGCAGGGAAAATTTTAAAACTGAGCAGTAATGGGTCTCCATGTTTAGTCTCAAAAGATACCTTCAACTCACTCCTGTGAAGTGGTCTCTGAGATGCAAAATGCCCCTTTGCAGGTTTAAGCCTGTAGTTAATTAATGTGAAATCCTCCCTCTCTGGCCTGACTGGTGAAGAGAACTTAATAAATTACTGAGACACTGATCTCAAAGAAAACAGGCAAAACTCCCAATTATATCATCAGGTTTATCTGTGCCAGGATTGCATGAATGTACACTTAGTATCTACCTTAGCTCCACGTCTGCTCTTCTTTTCAACCATGCACAAATACGTATGATTCTAATAGCTCTTAAATCACTAGTTCCTTCAGACTGTGTGTTTTGTTGTAACTATGTTCACCTCCCCTGCTCCCTCCTCTGTTTTGAGGCCAGTCAGCTGTGACAGATACTATGTTCTATCTGGTATGTTCAACTAACCACTTCTGATCTTGGAGAACATGGTTTTAATTAGCTCTCTTCCTCTTTTCTGGGTTGCTGAACAGAGCTGGCCTCAGGTGGAATTTTCTAATTGTGCTGTTGCTGTCTGTTACACAAGCTGGAGTTAAGTTTCATAGAGTAAACTTGAGACAAATATGAGATTTTTTTTTTTTTTGGTAGAAGAATTCACAAAACTGGTCAAAACTTTTTAAAATCATGTGAACAGTTGTTTTTCACATGTGTATAGTAATGTGCACAGAAAGTCAGGGAGATACTGCTCTCCTCTAGGTTTGCCCGATTTCACCACTTACTACTTACCAAGTCATTTTCTGACATGTTTGCATGTGGCTGTGCAGTAATGGTGCTAGAGTTGCCTATTTCTGCTGCTTCTTTAGAAACTGGTTTTCCAAGATGTTCAGGGGGAACCACATGCTTTCCCATCTTCGCTTTCTCACTGGCATCAGTTCTTGTGTTTGACTGACCTTTGACTAAGTGATCCAGGTTGCTCCTTTGTCAAAAGAGTTTTTAGTTGTATTTTCTGGGGTAATTTGCAGCTGGGTGAGCAAGCTGATGGACTAGGCAAATGCCAGGTCTGGCATAAGGGAAGCAGGGAGAGTGTGTCGTAGTTTGGGGGAGGATGGTGGTGTGGCATACCTGGGATACCTTAGCATGGTCAGCTCTTCAGCCTGGCTCGCTGAACTGCGCTTGAGGTTTGCGAAGGGTAAGCTGTCTCCCACATTTGTAGGAAGAAACTACTAGGGCACCAAAGAATTTTTCTTACCTTAGAAATAAAGCAAGGAGCATGAGGCAGCAGTGGCTGGAAGAACTGATTGCTGATTTCCTTTACTGTGACAGGCCTAGGAGAACACCAGCCTCTCAACTAGCACAGGAGAGAGCAACTCTCCACAACTTCATGGGCATTTTCCTGAGTATATCACTTTGGTGGTTTGTTTGTTTGCTTTACCTAAAACCTTGCTCTAAACTATTTAAACACACTCTGGAAGAAGCTATCTCTAGTTTGACTATACCAGCCTCTTATCTATACAACTCCCAGAATCTCCTATCTCCAAGGCAGTGGTTTCCAAGATTTGGGTGGGTTCCTGTGAAGATAAATCACATCAGAGGCATGACCTTTATCCTTGGTGCTATTTAAATAGCTTAAATATCTATTGACTTCATGCCTTGTGATTTCAATTGCTGAAAAGTGAACACTAAAGAAAGGAAGAGTTGACCTACAGTGTATCAGATTGGTGATATCTTCATTTATAGAGCTCTGCAAATACAGATGGCATTTTTCCAACAAATTCTCCCCTCAGCGCTACTGTATTGTGCCTGGATACTTTTGAGAAGGAATCTGTGCATCCATATGGAATCTAGCAAAAGAAAAGAGACAAGTGTCTATTGTAAATGCTAAAGTTGTTGAGGGAAAGATGAAGATACAACTGAAACAACTGGGAACCTTCTTTGTCTGCAAATAAACGTTCCCTAGTGGTTCTTAAGAACAATCTTAAAATCGTTTGTTTACGTAATTCTGCATCTTTGTGGGGATTTTCTGTTGGAAGAGAGGATAGAGCTCAAGTCAGGAAGGTGTAATCCAGAGCATCATAGTCAGTATGTTTGATAAAGCAATGTATTTGCATTTGACCCTTAAAAGGCAGAAGATTCAACATATCACAGGAAACTAAATTGAAGGGACTTCATGTTTTCTGCATTTACAAAATGGATCCACTTCCATGGAACTCTGCTCCAGAGTGATCTAATCAAAACAAAGCCCTGTTTTTACATTTTAAAGAGCTGTGGAAAAAGTGTTTAACGTAGACCAGTGTGATGCAATGCCTACTTGAATTTGGAGACAGTGTGAAACTATAACCAAAGAAATCATTAACTTACCAACACTGATGTATTAACTCTAGCCTATTTACTAGACTTCAAAGATCAGAAATACCAAGACCTGCACTAAGCTGGATCGATGCAAGGAATTTAGAAGATGTATTCATCAATTTGGACTTTGTTTCCCCACAGGAATATTAAACGTGTTTAGACTACATAAATGGGGTTTTGTATTGTTCTTTGCATTCTGAAAGTGCTGTTGTTCTGGTGGCAGATGCAACTCTGCAACCACATGATAGTTTTATGTGATTGAGGGAGGACACATAGTGCAGGCAGAGGACTTAAGTAATCTTTCCCATTTCTCTAAACTTGTATCAGACTGTATCCTGACTGTCATCTCCAACACTGCTTCTACAATAAGATCTGTGAGAGTAGACTTCTGTTTATGGAAGTTTTGGTGTGTCCTCAGACTATAAAATCGCTTGCATAAGGTCTTTAGTTATGTTCCTCTCAGCATAGGATAGGCTGTTGGTTTTAAACAAATAAAAGGTAAAGTATAATCTGGCCTTTCTAATATGCCTCAAACTAGCAAAACTTCAGTTTGGAAATGAAGTACTGGGATGTTACGTCTTTCCAACTTCAGTATGTTTGTCTATCATTGTTCTACATCTTTATCTGAGCATGCAGATGAAGTTGATAAAGCTTCACAGCTGTCTGTGAAGGAACTGGTTTCTGTCTGGCTGCAAGTGGCACTGTCTGGTCAGGACATGGGCAGTGAACAGAAGGTTTGTTCAGTTTCTTAAATATAACCTCTTATGGCATGAGAGCTGTTTTATCCTAGTTGCTCTGCTAGTTGGAAATGTGTTATCCAGCCCACTAGTTACTGTTAAAAAATAACCATCTGTGCTGTGTGTGTATTGGTTTTGCTGTTTGGTTATTACCACCAAAAGTTTCCCTTTTCCTCAGTTGGCAAGGTCAGTTGGTCGTAAAGGTATATGACAACATAGTAAATAACACACTCAAATGGTACATGCAAAATCCAACCATACTGTCTCTGTGTTTCTAAAGTTCTGAGGTTCTCCTTTCTTCTGGACAGCTGCCTCCAAAGACTGTAGAGTTTTCTGTGAAGATGACCAGAAGAATTTCAGAGCCATGATCTACAATGAATGCTATTTAATATCTAAAATATTTTCAGAAATAGTTCTCATAACTGCAAATATTAAAAGTTAACTCCTGAATGTGGCCTGATAGGCAGTTCTTTTCCTGTATTTGGATGGTGGTGTAATGTTGCTGTGAACCATTAGCTGCAATTTTGCAGGGCAGAGGCAGCTACATTTTGCTAGTGAGGTGATCCCATCTATAATTTGCTTTTATAGCTCAGGGTTTGTTTTTGTTAATGTTTATAAAGTGCTTTGAATTAAATGGCACAGAAATTTGTATTATTGTGACATCTGTTCCTCCCTGAGAGCTTGTGTAACCTGGAGGAGCTGTACAACTGTAAACCAGCAACAGAGCCTGCGTCCCTGTGAAACAGTAAAGAACTAAAAGTAGGTTGGTTGTGTTTCTGTGTTCCACACTACTGTTTGCATTATGGCTCCACTTTTACATCAGCAGGGAAGGTCTCTGTGCATTCTGAGAGTCTCTGGAAGCAGTAGGTTTTGGACAGTGTTGAAAGGTCCATGGTGACCATGGTGATCCAGTTGCAGGTGAAAGCGAACATTCAGTTGGCACGCTAAGTCTCTGTCATGTGGGCGAGGACATGAAAAGAGTTTCAGGTTTTCTGCCATCTCTTACCCTATGCAAAGCCTATCCTTTTGATATTTATCCATTGTTCTGCTTCTTGATCCTTCTTTGCTTTATGAAACTTTCCCAAGATGTATTTTCTTACCACAGTTATTCCTATAAATTCCCTTTCCAAGTTGTTATCTTGGATTAATGCAAACTCTCCTGACTTAAAAAGATAATGTCTCTATTTTGTATTTTAAAAAGTGCTGTGTACATTTGTGGTACTGTAGAACAATTAGGCTGAATAACATAGGAGCTCGTTTAGGTTATAGATTTTTAAGTGTTCTGATCTGATTGTGATGGGATGAGTAGCAGCTTGCAGACTGCAGAGAGTACCTGTCTGTTAGCTGTTTCTTACATGCAACAATCCTCACTATTTATCATGATGATTTTAAAGAAGCTGCATAGTGAATCACCACACGGTTTGGATACGTAGTTTGTTCAGATTGACTGGCAGCCTTTGTGTAAAACAGGCCCAGAGCTAGAACAGCAAAATTGTTGCAGATCAGGACTGATCTGGATTGGCACTGAGGTCTGGGAAGCTCATTTAATGCAAGTTGTAGCTGGTGGTATCAGTGCTTCACTTTCATGAGCTTAGAGCTTAACTTTGCTGCCAGCCTGGCAACTTCCCACTGGGATAATGTAATGCAGCTGCAAGAGTGTTTTGGCTCTGTGCTAACTCGTTCCCATACCTTTTTTTAATAGTCTGTCTCCTGCCTTTCCCCATCCAGTCATAAAACCTTTCCTAACATTTGCTCTACTTTTAAGAGCTAGTAAGGGCATGGCTGTTGATAACGGAGCCAACACCCTTCCATAAAAATGCACTTTCCAGCAGTGAAATATGCTGCCTTTTTGGGAATTTCAAGAGTTGATTCTGAGGTATTAAGTTTTGGTTTGGTTTGTTCTCTTTCTCAGGTAGCTATCCCTCATATCACAAGGCTGACTAATGTGCAGTTTGTGTATTTCTGTGACTATTTAAAAACAGGTCTGAGACTTTGGGAATGGAATAACAGTCTAGCTTGTGTGAGTTTTGACCTATTTAAAGGGATATGAAAAGGCCTGAAATCCACTCTTGGAAGACAAGGCTTCTTCAGGTTCTTGGTCCTGTCGCCTTCTTAAAATCAGGACTGTTTGGCTCTCTAGAGACTAGATGTGTAGTTATGGGTGCTCAGTTTGACCGGGTTGTCACAATTATTTTGTAACAAAAGTAGTAGTTGATGCTGTAAATTCATGTATGGGTTATGGTAGAATGAGATTTGTTGTTGTAAGGATCAATTTCTGTTTATTGTCCAGCTTACCAGATCTTGACTAACAATATTATAGTAAGCTTCTTCCTTCTTTCATAGCTTCAAAGCCAGAAAGACTAATACAGCTTTTAAAACCAAGATAAAGCCTTCATTCAGGGCAATGACAAAACCATCAGAATAAGGGTAAGCAAAGGTAGCTAACTACACTCTGCCTTTGACTGCAACCTCCTTGCTTGGAACCTCTAACAAAAGGCCTCCAAACTCATCCTTCCTCCCATAATTATTTTCCTCTGGAATTTGACCTTTAAATGAAAATTTGAATATTTTTTATTTCCTGTGGGGAAACCACAAATACGGAAGAGTGTAAACTGTAGCAGTGCAAATGTTAGTGTCTGCAGGAGCTGAGACAATTGGCCGGGGTGGTGAAAAGTGCACTCTCCTCCTGCTTAATTCCTTACTTCTGAATGGCACATGGGCCAAGGTACCAATTTCTAAGAACCCAAACTGACCTCGGAGGGATTTTGCTTTTCTGTGTCTAATTCCCCTTTTTCTTAGTAAGTCAGTGATGATTTCAGCTGCATTTAGTAAGATCCCTTCCCCTCTACAGCCAAGTGGTAAATTGTTCCTGTTTCTTTTCTAATGTTCTTTCTGTCCTCACCCTGACAGACCATTCTTGTTAAGGGAGATCGCTTTCTGCCACTTTTGTTGGTGCCATTGTATTACAGATGGGTTGGGGAGCCTGTGCAAGACCCGCGATTAAGACCTGCAAAAGATCTGGGAGAATTTCTTTGTGTAAGTTTTTCCCAAGTCATGCTGGGGCACTGCAGGCAGGTCCTATTCCTTGCCTTGTGCCTTCCTGCTCTAGCCAGTGGGAGGGTCTGAAGGAGGCAGGGGTCAGATGTGAAGGCCCCTGATAAGAGTTAAATAAACCTTGAAGAGACAGAAATTACATTTCTAAATAATTGTTCAGGTTTTCAAACAAAAACTGCTGGGTGTCTTGCTGTTAGGAGCAAGCTCAGTGTCCTTAGGGACTGAGTGAGTATCAGGAAGTTCAGCTTTTGGGTTATATTTTTTTCAAAAGAGCTTGTCCCTGTTGTCTTGACAGCATGAAGTGGGAAAACAGCAAGAGGTTATCAAATAATGTGTATTAGAAATACCCGGTCAGCGTCTGGAGGGTGCCAGGGTGCAGTCACCAGCATGTAAAGGCAGACATCGGTAAGATGCTTTGGGTTCCTGAGATATTTTTATGAATGAAAGGTGCTTAGGACAGGAATGCATGCTGAAATAGGCAGTGCTAATGGAGAGTCTCCACAATCTCCTTATCTTCTCCAGTAAATCTGCCCCTGGAGATAAATGTTTAATAATATACCTATTTGGTTGTACTTGTTAAAAGTGGTTGAACTAATGAACCATAATCCAGTAGTGAAGAGCACTAAGATTCAATCCTGTGTTGCTGATTTAGCAAGATGTCTGCTTTTAATTTACTGCTTTTCACTGTTGCAGCTCTTGCTCACTGCTCAAACCAAATGGTTTCCCTGGCACTGACTGTAGCCCACGTTTCAGTTTCGAAACAACAAATATGTCTGTGTGTGCATAAACGTTAACAAAAATCTCACATGCTCTCAGGAATCAGTAAATGTGTGTGTGACAGAAATTTGAGTTGTGGCTTCACTATGATATGGTCAGATAACTAATGAGTGTGGTAGTAGCTGCATACAAAAACTTCTGGTGCTAGTGCTTGTAAACATGAGGCGGGAAGTTGCTTTGGTCAGTAATACTCGGGCACTCAAGTAGATTTTTCCTGCAGACATTAAAGAAAGGTGGAAATGTGGCCAAAGTAAATTTTTATCACACTTCAAACAAATACCTGTGGAATTCTTTCTGTTTGGCAAATGAAGCACTCCTAATCACTTCAGTGGGAATCTGTCTAGTTTAAGGAATGCGGTATCCTGATCTAAGACCCCTGCTAACACTTACGTAATGAAACCCACTGAACCATGTGGGACTACTTACGCACATGAGTAATTTTATGGACAACTTGGTGCAATATGCAAGTCCAGGATAGTGGTTATGACTGTGGTCACTGCAAAGTAGCAGACTTATGCATTAGGCTGGAGTGACAGTGACCCCAGCCGTGTTTTCCTGCTGCTGCATTGGGGATGGTCTCTTCTTCCTTGTTATCTAAGCCTCGTAGAGGACAATTGCTTTCATAAATCTGGAAAACTCTCAGTGGCTGTTTATGCACCAGAGTTTTGTTAGATTGAAGCGACTGCCTGGCCTGCATTCCAGGGACTTCCTGTAATAAAAAATAAATGCATAAATAAATAAGTCCCCCACCCTTCTGCTGTAACTCAGTTATTTGCTTTGTTAGAAAGTTCTGTAGTTCAGAGTAATGATAATTGAAGTGGGTGGAACTGTGTGGGGAGAGAAATCACTACTTCTATGAGATACTTCTCTTGAAACTTTTTTTTTTCAGGCATTGCTCCCAAGTTTGAGGTGTTTATTGCCAACTCAGATATAAGGCTTTCTTGTTTGTGCATCTTTATACAAGAAAAGTGTTGAGGCAACTGGATCGTGATACACCAGGTTGTGCTCTCAGGTTTTGCAGCCTTGCCAATAACACCTTACTGAGGATCTGGACGGAATGGTGGCTGATAGGAATAATCTTGCCACTGTTACTAGTTACACAGTTGCCTTTAATTTAGTAAATCAAGAGACCGAGTGAGGCCCCAGGGAAGAACACAGCAAAACAGAGCAGAAAGATCCCCTTCATAGTCTGAGAACTCTGTCCTGTGCTTAACATGATAATATCAGAAGGTTTGCAGCAAAACTGGGGCATTTCATGTGCTTGATTTCAAAAGCATCATTACATTGGTATTTTGTTTTGTTGTTGTTGTTTTTTTTTTAAATTGTGTGTAAAGCAAGCTCAAGGCAAGGAAGAGAAGTAGCCTAAGTAGCGACTGTTGATGCTCTATCCCCTTTTTTATCCTCCACTATAAATTAGGCAGGTTTCCATCTTCTAACCTTTGTGTAAGATGATACGCAAGTTCCAGTGTAAGCATTCCTGTTTAAACCTCTACCTTAACCTCTGTTTTCTTGCCTAGTATCCTCCATTTCTCCCTCTGTTGAATCTGGCTAGATGCTGATCAACAAGTTTTATTAGAAAAAACCCTGCTTCCTCAGATGAGGCTCAGTAGGTGGTGTATCCCATGTCTTCAGGACTGGCCATTATTGTAAGTTGACTGAAAATTTCATTTTCTCCTGAATGTGACAAGGTAGGGCTCGATCTGGGTATCTGCACAAACCACAAAGGGTTGTATGTGGGGGGAATGACCAGAACATTCTAGAAAAAAATCAGGTCCAAGTTTCTGCAAGGGAAAATTTGTAGGGAGAAGCAGTTTCTCTTATTATACTGACTGACATAACTGGGTGGAGGGAGGATAGATAAGGCTTTGGGCCTGCAAGCCCTTCTCCAGGTCTGCTAATTACATACACACTTACTGCAATTTGTGCTTATGTTTTCCCATAAAAGTTTCATGTATTACTTCATACTGACTTTTGTAAGAAGATATGACTTGTACGTTATTACTAATTTCTTCACTCAAAGAGGCTTCACATGAATATCTGTGAGAATATGCTCAGTTCAAAAAGCAGTTCAACGTTTCCTGCAATGAAATTGGGAGCATCTTGATTAGGGTTGATACAGTTTTGTCTATGTCTCTGCCTATAGAGTAAGTTTTAATAGCATTATTGTTTAAAACAAAACTCTAAAACTCCAAATAGAACAAGCAAGCAAGCAAGCAAGCTAGACCAACACCCCCAGAAATCAAACATCTGGTTTCCCTCTTCTAGATAGGGGACAGCATAAGTAGTGCCAGTTCCAGGTACAGAAACCTAATCATATGGAAATAATACTCAAACACTGGATAGGGTCCACATAGATACTCATCTGCATTAATGAAGCAGAGGCAGTTATGTGGTGGTAGGGTCAAGGATGAGGCTGGGCAGGGTCCAGCTATCTTCACACTAGTGAAATAAAAAAGCGTGTTGGAACTCTGTGGAGGATCTGCACCTTCCCTCCTGTGTATGCAGGCAATGTGGAGATAGGGTGCATCTTCTGTGTTTCTCTTTGAGGAGACTCAACTGGGAGATTTGATTATCAGCTGAAGGACACCAGCTGTCTCTAGCTGCCTGAGTGTACTTAGACAGGTAGAGTCCATAGTTAAATTACAGGCTGCAGCAAACAGGGTCATAGTCACAAACTCCTGTAGAAATGACTTAGAACTCTAGATGGCCAATTGTAATGTGACAGTTCATGGACCACAGTTTGCCCTTACCCCTTTCATCTGACACCTCACTTCTCAAATTCTTGGATAACCTCATTTGAGGCATCTTGTATGATAATCTTCAAGTGCTGCTGTGATACTTGGGAATAACTTGTGAACTTTGTGTGTGGTTTTATCTACTTGGTAGTGAACAGCTCACCACAGCCACTCAGACTTCCAAAAAGGAGGCAGTGTAGCTTTTTAGTTCTAAACAGGATGATATAGGTTGTTTCTTTATAATACAGAATTAAAATAACATAGTTTTGTGTCTTTTCAAGTATTTATATTGTTTCTGCAATCTGCTGACATGAATAAGAAATGCCAAATGATCATATAAGAAGTCCATTCTAATTGTAAGCATATTTTTATCCATGTAAAGTACTGTTCCAGTCACCTTGAAATTTCCCTCCAGAGAATGACTGCTAAAAATTTCAAGTGCTTTTGCTGTGAAATACTAGAGGGCCCTGTAGCTGATTGTCCTATAACAATAAATATAAAGACTTTGCCTTATATGTAGTACAATGAGGAAATTCTTGATATTCTTGTAGACTAGTAGCATTTACATTTTTGCAGTAAGAGGGCAACTTGGTATCTGTGACCTGATGACTCTTCCTTGTTTTTAAAAAAACCTTCATAAATCCCTTGTGAATCTCTTGGTTAGAATGCAAAAAACCCTCCACTGTTCTTCTGTACAATCTGTTTCTGAATACTTAAAAACAGAAAATTAAATTGCCAAAGCTTTCTTATTCCAGCTTGGAAGAAAGTCTTTATTGAGACTGTGACTAACCTGCAAGCCAGTTTTATACTGTTGACTCTAGCTTAGTCTGTGATTCCTTGACAAAAACATTAGGATTCCTTCCCCCCTTTTGAAATACTGACATAAATGTTTTTGATAATAGTTTGACATGAAAGTCAGATTCCTTTCTGCCTTCGTATCTATAATATTACTAAACTAGAAGCACATCATTTCAAACATTAAATCATTGTCTCGGGGATGGGTGTCATCCTAAAAAGATAACAGATGTAGTATCTGAAGGCAGGAAGTACTATCTGTCCACTCTCCTAAACTTCTAGCATGTGGCATTGAAGACCCTAGCCGAGACCATCACAAGAAAGCCTTTTATTTTTAAGGAGCTTTTCACTAATGGAAATGTTCTTGTTTTTGCAGGTATCTTGGAATCCTGAGTGGCTTCTTGCTGCCAAATAGAGTATGGCAAGCCCCTCCCTGAAGACTCACTTTCCATGCAGTACTGAACAGCTCACCATGGTGCTGTGTTGCTGAGATCTGTGGACAAACAGACAGGAAGGTAAACTGTGATGATTGGCATGTCTCACCTCAGGGCACTGGGGAAAGTATGATGGTATATGGACAGTGAGAGAACTGTCCTCTGAAATGCAGGTAAAAGAGGAGAGAGATCACATAAGAGCAGGCACTTGTTTGCAGGGAAAATCTGCTTAAATGAAGCAAGAGCTCTGGAAGACAAGTGTGTCACAGATGTGTAGAGTCACCATGGGGTGTTTGGGTGCTAGACTCTAATATGGCCATCAGTGTAGTCTGAAGGGAGTATGTGCAAATTGATTGCTAACACATGGCTGTTGAGAGGACTAACTCTCCAGAAACAGCTGTAACAACTGAACTATTTCAGTCCCACAAAGAGGTGGGTATTGGCTGGAGTAAATGTTGTTCAAGAAAAGCGCATTTCAAAGAGGAGCTGCTATAGAGGTAACTGGCTTCAACAGGTCTTCCATGGACTACTCAGGAGAACTCTTTGCCTTCCTGCACTAGTTTTACCATTGAGTTCACTGAGGCCAGCATTTTGCCCTAGGAGTTAAGATTAGAGAAATATATGTTCTGGTGAATGATCTCACAGCAGAGCTTGGAGGTTTTTCGTGGTCTTTGGTTGCAGTGCCTATGGTAACTTGGAATGAAAGATGTGTGTTGAGTTAGTGATAACTGCTGGAAGGAAAATAATTTTCAGTCTTTTCTTGCTCTCCAAAAATAATTATCATCACTTAGATTTAAAGAATAAATTATCTGATGAAAAAATAAGTATTTAAATGCTGCCTAATATATTTTTAGCTGTTCCTGAGCTTGTAATGTTTAACTTCTCTGCTTCTGGTGAAAATACTTGTGGGTTTTTTATAACTGTGCTTAAAAGGATTGCAGGAGTAAGACAATTTGAACAGCATGTGAAATTGGCAACCTGGAAACAAACATCTGTGGAAAGAAAAAATGCAATTAGTGTTAATTTTTTTATTGTAGAGTTCAAGGCCAGATGCACTGGAGACTGTCTTATTCTTATATATTCTTAGTTTTCATTAATTAATAGGGTTTAAGATATGGTTTAATTGACAAATAGTATAATAAGCGTTAATTTTCTCTCTCATAACAAAGACTGCTTTCTAGAAGAATCTGATAATGAAGAAGAAAAGTGTGTGAGCTATACACAGCTCTTAGAGTATTCCAGTCAGTTATTATATAGTACCACATCTTTACCTTATTAAATATTCACCTTAAAGTTCTGGATTTTAAATTATTATGGGAATGCAGTTTTCCATCTTTGTTATCTATTGATATACCTCTGGTAGTTTCAGGGAAAGATCTGAAATGTAATTTACAACATTTAAAAACGTAAGTTAGCAAATAAAAAGCGTATCAAAATTATTTCCTTATTTAGATTTTGAGTTCTTGAAAGCTTAATATACCTAGAGGGGGTTTTGGCTGCTGTAGGACTTAAAGGAATAATTTTATAACTTATAACTGGATATTAGTAGAATGTTGTGTTTTGTGGCTTATGATTTTTTCAATGCCTAAAACTGATTCTCTTGTCTCTGACAGTAGAGAAAAATTTAGAATAGTTTCTTGCAAAGCTGAAATGCGTTCATGCTTTGGCATAGATCCCTGATGTCTTTTGATGGATAAGGAACTGTTCCTGTGAACAGTCATTCAAATTTAGTTGTTAAAAGCCTTTGAGAAGTTTGTGTTTCCATATTGCGGTGATGTCTGTAAAGGAGAACTGGAGAAAATCCATTAATACTGCTGACCTATCTCTTTGTCTTAATGTTTTCCTCAGGATTGCTTCTCCTTCTCCTGGAAGGATGCTTCACCTGGCCCACTGTCACTATTCATGTGCACATAAGACTTGAAAATGCTTAAGTTACAGTTTAATGCAATTATTAAAGATGTATTCTAACAGGTGATCAGAGAAATGCTTTGCTTTTTATTCTTGCCTTTCAGAGCATCAAGGGTCTAACCCTATTTCCTCTGCAGTCCAGAGTAGGTTTTCTAAGTAGCTTAATAATGTACACCTTCTTATAGTTCATTGCTGTGGTTTAAAGATATTTTGGTGCTTGTAGGAAATTTTAACTTCTGTGATCAAAGATCTGTTTCTTTTTTGATAGTCTTAATCAACATCCTGCAGCACTAATGCTGTCTGCAAACTAACAGTAATCCTTAATAATTTTAACAAAGACCAGACATCTTCAGTTTTAATAATGGTTCAAAATAGTTTAAATGCTAGCAGAGGTATTACTTGGCAAATAACTATCCCTGAAGCTTTATTTTTAGAAGAAATAGCTAATGCTGTTTGCATTCACATGTTTTTAAAGCATTGTGTATGTGGTATTTCTTTCTGAAGGGGACACCTTTAACACTGTGCTAGAATTGTTTTTCTTGTTTGCTTAGGAGAATTGTGTGAAACCTTACGTAGTGTTTTCCTAAAAGAAATAGTTTTCACAGGTGTTCTACTAAATAAATATTGCTGGGAGGTTTTTTTGGTTTTTGTTGCTGTTTCTAGGCTACCTTAATAAAGCTTAGTCTTTCTGTTAACGCAGTTTTAACTCGGAACATAACGTTTCACAACAAAATGTATCTATTTTGATCTGAACTGGAGTTCTTTCCTCTAAATACAATTGCAGCATATGTTCTCATCCTGTGCAACCTAGAGGAAGGCTGACTGCGTGCTAATAGGTTCGGGTGAGGCTACCAGTGTGTTTCCCAGTCATGTGGCTGACTTTATGCAACAGAAATGAGCCGACATGCTTTCTCTTGCTTAGGGTGAGGACAGCATCTCTGCTTTTACTCTGAGCTCCTTTCCTTTAAAGGAATCTAAAGGCTTTAAAAGATGCTTCATTGTATCAAGAAAAGTGCCCTTTGTTTAACTGAGTTGCTGGTTTGTAGCTCATAGAAGGCGCTGGTATCAAATACTGAAGATGTCCAGTTGCTCTTTGCTTCTGAAACCCATTGGAAGAGGATCTAGGAGAACAATTATTCATGAAGATATCCTTTTTTTGCAGATGAATGTTAAGTTCTCTTTAGCAGACCACAAGAAAGGCAATATTCATTCACTTAACTTCTTCCCTGTATGTGGAGTCAGGCATCTAAAGTGAGATTGACTGAGGGGCAGAAAGCTCAAGTTGGTGCTGCAGGGGCAGAAGCATTTCCCTTCTATGTGGAATATGAAAAGCTAAGCAAAGTTGATCCTTCACATGCATATATACCCAGGCAATACAGAAGAATGTACAAAAATTATGTGTGAGTTGTGGAAACATTGACTGTTACTGATGGTAGAATTTTGTTTGAGTCATAGCAGAATTAGTAAATGGTTTTGTAAGAAACTTAGTTAAAATAGGCTTTCCGACTGCCAGCTTTGCACATTGCCCAAGGAAGTAACAAAGAACAGCTTGTTACACTATGCTGTTTCCCTTACCCCCACTGAGTTTTTGCCCTCTATCTTTTGCAGGGGGAGATATGAACTCTGTGGAGTGGTATGGGTGTAACTGGAGGTATGATTTGACCTTTGCCACTGCAAGTGATACAAGACAAATGGAAGTGACATCAGGTACCAGATCAAGTTTGAAAAATGTACGGTTAGAGAAAACACACTTTTTGCTGGCAACTCCCTGTGCTGAGACTTGCCCTGGCTTGGGCTGTTCAAACTCAGAGCAAACCTTTTTACCAATAAAAAGAGGCAGAAGAGAGAATGTGTCAGTGCAATAACAGGATAGCACAAAATATCAGGAAAGTAAAGAAGTGGAAGAATAATTTTTAGCCCTTTTTTTATTTTATTTTTATTGTTGTCTTCATATATTGATGAGGAGTTGATTGATACCCTCTAGGGCAGGGCTGCCTCACCTCTGCCTGCTTGCCTGCAGCTTTCCAGGGTAGAGCTGTGGTGCAGCAGCAGTTTGAACATGCCCTGGCTTTTGCAAAGGGCATTAAGAGACTGAAGAGTGATTGAAGTGCTGGGGAGTTTCTGGCTTGTGCTGTCTCTGTGCTCTAGGGAAATGTCCAGAATGCTCACAGGCATGTGAACTGCAGTTTACATGGCTGTCATAGCCAAAGTGGGTTTTGGTCAGCTGATCTGGCCCACATGTCTAATGATGCAGCCACACATTTCTGCAGTAATCTCCCTCTTCAAGCTTTCCCAAACTAAACTGCATTGACTGCATTACTGCACCAGTAATCACTGGTGTACTGCAGATCATTGAATCCTAACATACTTCCTTCCCACTTACTCCTTACAGCAAAAAAGTTCTTGGAGACACAAGTTCTATTTGTTGTTGGTTGCATTTTTTACTCTTGGAAATTGTTTTCTGTATATGATGACCTTTACCACAAACAAGACCTACTCCTTTCCCATAAAGCAATTGGAGATGGCGTAACTTGCCTGTCAGAAGATGATTTGCACTGGCTAGCTGAGGCACATAGCAGAAATACCTGAGCAGATTACACACTAGCTGCCTCTTCCTTTTTTGAGTCTTTCTGCAAGGGAAAGGAACACATGGTTTACAGTTGGCAAATTCCAAGGCAGCTTTGACACTCATTAGCATACAATATCCCCAAGCTCTCCATGGCTGTGCTGTGATCTTTCCTGTTGTCTGGGACAAGTGAACTTGCTGTGCAGACCTTAGCGGAAGTGTCTGAATGAGCAGAAGGGACTCCGTCTCGGTGAGAAAAATGTTGACTGGGTCCTGTTCTTCAATTTTTCAAGGCTGTCTGAAATCTGAGAGCTACCGATGTAAAATTAAAAGTAATCTTTGGGTTATTTGTGTTCATGTTCATC
>NW_009935352.1:15161-46128 GCF_000696875.1 Nestor notabilis | reverse complement strand
GGAATGTCCAAATTATAGACAGACTCTGATAATGACAAAGTACTTCACCAGGAATGATGATGCAGCTGCTTAGCGAAGTGCTGTTCTAATACTCTTGAAAACATCATACAAACAGTGTAAGTGATCTGTATAATCAAAGGAGAAACACCTTTTAGGGAGAGGATTCTCACATTCTTAGAGACACTTAAAATAATGGTTTACATTGTCGTCTGGTAAATCAAATAGCGATGAGGCTGAAAAGGGCTGGGTGATCTTGGCATAAAAGTAAACTGAGTTTGATAGATGATTTCAAATGTAGTGGTTGTTTTCTCTTACTGTTGGCGTTTGGTCTTTTTAGCAAGGACAACCAAAATGCAGTTCTGCATCACAATTTGGGTGCTTAGTTCCAAAGCTCATGTACCAGGGTATTTTCATCCATGATGCATAGGCATGCAACTCCTGAAAATATACAAATGAAAAGTGGTCTACAAAATTGGATCCTTTATTTGGATTTTCCATGCCCTTCTGCCACTTCTCTAACCTTTCTGTGTGGAGGTGTATTTCTTTTCTCTCTCTGGCATGTGCAGCTTCTGGGGTGGATACTAACTGGCCATCGCTTTTGCGGGTGAGCCTGGCCTGGAATCCAAAGCTGCCAATTGACAAGAGCATGTATTTTACAGGGAAAACAGCTGCCCTGCTGCACTAAATGTGGTGGCGTTGCTGCCTGCAATTTTTGAAGGGAAAAACTTTGGAGTTTAGTTTTACTATTGATTTTTTTTTTCTGTTGCTTTTCCTCAGTGAGTTATTAACTTTCTTGCCAAGATTTGCCAAGCCCTGCACATTGAGTGTTAGAAGTGCAGTCGACTTGTGCCAGAGTTTTACATGGTTTGCAGTGAATGTGGCAGTTTTCACCAGCCCTGCTTTCATCCATTATGTGGATGAAAGCCCTGCTGGCTTCCAGGCTTCCTTCTTCTCACGCAATACTCATGTTTGCATGCCAGAAGTGTCAGGTACTTTACCTGGCACCTGATGGCCTGTAGCTATGGGCCTGCTCATGGGCTCACTCTCCACAAGATGCACTGTGATCTATCCATCAGGCAGGTCTGGTGCATTTGGGTTCCCATAGGGAGGTGTCCAGCATCGAGCTGAATCTGGGGACTGTGACATCCTTACCTTGGAAAGAGGGAAAAACCCAGACCCATGCCTGTATTGTCCTACTGCTTCTGTGCTGAAGAGACTATTGGAATATATAGAGATGTGTATATATAAGGTATATAAAGGAGGTGTATTCTTCTTGATTTCCCTGCTTTTTCATTAGCATCTGGCACATGTGAATTCAGAGAAAGAAATCCCCAACCCCCTTTCCCTCTGCACACAAGTAAGAAATAAAAAAGGATCCTAGAATTCCCAGAACTCCTACTAAAAATATCACATTAGTCTCCGTGGCTTAAACAAAAGCAGTAATTACAGATTCCTTTCATAGAACAAACACACAGCAGTGATACCCCTTCTTGCTCTTCCAGGAGGGCACCATGTGCAGTCCCTACAGGGTTAGTCTTGGAAGTGCTGTCTGGAAGGATGTTGCTGCTGCTGGGAGCTTTAGCACTGGCCCTGCTCTCCTGACACACCAGATCTTTACAGCTATAGGTGGCAGGAGACCTAATGCTGGGATGTTGTTTGGGTACACAGCTCATCATCTTCAGCAGAAGAGGTATAGCAGGGAAAACAATGAAATAGTACATAAAATAGGTATGCAACTAAACAGGAAAAACAAAAGCCAATAATCCAAAGAAAGCCTTTAGAAATAAATAAATATATAAGGTATCACGTGATTTCCACACTGGTAATATTTATTCTTAGCAATCTAATTAATTTTTGTTTTTGCAGGCATATGCAGGTGTTGGTTTTTTACAGTTATCACTTTGAAAAGATGAGCAATTGTAGTAATTTAAAAGAAATTAAATGAGTGCATGTTAAACAGAAGTACAAATCATAGGATTCTGCTACAAAATTGAAGTAATGGATCTGCCCCTGGATTTATAGGGGCATGCAGAAAGGCATTTTTATAGTATTATTTTGAGAAATGATAATAGACACCATGTTTTTCCTTTGGTCTTAGAAATAACTATTCTATCTTATATTCCACTGGGTAACTGTGTGCACTGTTGAGTACTGAATTTTTAATATTGATCACTAGCTTAAGAAAACAATTTCTGCCTTACTGTCCTTCATGCATGTGCAGAGCCACACCTTCTGTTCTTACATGGATATTCTGAGTCAAGGCTTTATTTCCAGAAACAACTTATTTGCTATAGAAAAAGTTTGAATTATGATGTATTAATGAATAGGCTTCATCCCTTAATTTGAAAACCTTTTTCTAGAAATTCTATATGCATTTTGGTCACATAAATAGCTGCATAGCAGCACAAATACACTTGAGATAGCCTTGAATGACTTAACTTGAATGCTGTAAATAGTTTTGCTTGTAATTTATCTTTCCTTAAAGCTATAAACTGTGTGTGGTTGTGATGCTGAGGGATGCTATGCTTAGTAGGGAACATACAGAGCACTAGGAGAGAGAGAGCTCTTGCTCTTCTGGCTGAGTTCCTGCTCAGTTTGCACATTCTTTCTACTGAAACTTTTTTTAGTTAAAAAACCTGAAATTTTTTGGTACAGTTCAGTGTTAAAAGCATGTGCAATGTCTTCCACATCTCATCACAAATGGCCACAGTTTAACAAATATTTGAGAGCATTACAATTATACATACATAAAATCTTATTTTTAAAATGTGTTTAATTTCTTGAGCTTTTTAAGATGATGGTATTAACTAACGCTGCAGCAGAGATGGCATTCAAACTTTGCTGTCATCTGAATGGTGGAAGAAGATGTAAAACACAGGTCAGGTGTATTTCAATCAGAAGTTGTTTTGGGCTGCTTGGTGTGCTTGCCATCAGGTGCCATTTGCTAAGGAGTGGGATTTAGCTGTGAGTAGCTAGGAACCTGTTAGTTTTATAACTGAAATGAAGTTATAACATCAAGCAAAGGCAGTCTTTTTTTGGTGTAGGCTGAGTGGCCTTTATTGTAGAGGCCCTTCATGCTAGCATTTATCCTTCTTGCTTCTACCTTCCTCTCCTCCCGAGCAAACTCTTGATTGTCTGTTGGGGATCGGGTGAAGCTACCTTGAAGTATGTCTGGATAGCCTCCAATGGCCATCTGGTGCTGCTTAGCTGTACCTTCTGGCCCAGAAATGAGATCATGCAGGGAAGGAGCCAGCAAGTTCTCATGGCTGCTGGTCTCTGGCTTGGATGTGTAACAAAGAGCTGCTGGAGTAAGGAAGGTAAATAAAATGGAGATACTGGTCAGTGTTTTTGTGACTCATTCTCTTAACCACGTTCTTGGAAAAAATTATATCTGAATGGCTGTGTTCTTGTTGTTCTTTTGTGTTTATTTTGAGGAGACTGGGCCTGGCAAAGTCAGAATGCACAATAACTGGGTGGCATCTTTACATTTTTTGTTGCTATCAGGAACCTGATAAATACAACTTAATTCCTGACCCTTGTGCAATGCTGAACTGGCAACTGCCAACTCGGATAGCCTACTGGCCTGGAGCCAAATGAGGAGCACATGCTAATGGTTGCTTTAGCATTTCTAATCTTAGAAACTGGGGGAGAAAATTGCACGTGTTTCCTATGTGACGTAGATGTGCCTGTTCCAATTTCATTGCATGGTGGGTTTCTCCACACAGATTTTAACTCTTCTCTCAAGTATTTTGATTATTAAGTAGTAATAGACATTCTACTCAAATCAGAGGCATCTATTAATGGGACTGAAGTTTGTCATAGTAGTAAATGAATGCAACTCATAGAATGTTGATCAGGAATTTTATGTGCATAGAATCCAGCCCTAAAATAATCAGGATAGTGCCTCTAATTTTTCTTCCTAGATGTGTATCTGACACTTGCAGTTATTGAGGGGTGATGAGAAGTTCTTTGCTGTGAGGGTGGTGAGGCACTGGCACAAGTTGCCCAAAGAAGTGGTAAATGCTCCATCCTTAGCAGTGATTGAGGCAGGATTGGATGGGGCCTTGGGCGCCATGGTCTAGTGTGAGGCATCCCTGCCCGTTGCAGGGAGTTGGAACTGGATGATCTTGAGGTCCTTTCCAACCCAAACCATTCTATGATCACCTATTTAATATTTTTTTTCTGCTAGATTTCTTAAGTGATGTCATAAATTCGTTGACTGTGCTGTTGATAATGGTAACCTGTGTTATGCTACAGTATTTTTTTCATGTTTTCTGGACCTTCCTTTTCTCCTAATATGTCAAAATGTTTAAGAAAGCAGCTGTGAATTTTCTTTTTGTTGGTCTGGTGCGCTTTTTCTAGGAGTAGATGTCATTAGCCAAAGCAGAAATACTCCTCTCAGGTGACAAGTCTGCCTGAGCAGATAGGCACATGAGGATGACAGTCATGATACAGAGAAGGAAAAGTGCAAGTGGAGACTAAAACTTTTAGTGTTGATCACTGGCCTGTGTTACAGAGGCAGGCAGAGCAGCTGGCTCCTAATGCTCCTTTCTAGTTCTAAAACTCTGTGAAAGCACAAGTAGGAGAAGAGGGGAAACTGAGGAGGACAGGAGATGAACTAAAGGGAAAGGTAGGACTGTAGGATACATGCAAAAACTCTCTTGTTCTGTTTTCAGTTTGCAAACTCTTGATTTTGTGGAGGTTTTTTGTATGACACCTGTGGTTCAAGAGTCACATTAATGCCAGGTATACTGGGGAAAGTCTTTGAATTTTCAAGCAAGTGACAAGAATATTTTCCAAATTTTGTGTTTTAAAGGAAAAAGCATTTAAGCATTAAACAGTGACTGCTGAGAAACAGCTTAAAGCTAAGCTTTCCCTAGGTATTTCTGTTTTCTTCTTTGCAAAGCAAGTAAAAAGCTCCATGCCATCTCAAGTAATGTATCCTCAAATCTGTCATGCTATCAATATAAAATGTAATTTAACTCTTAAAAGATTTGGTTTTAAAAAATAACAACACGCAAAACCAAGCCCCAGACTCAATACTTGTAGTTATTGACCTGGAGTCATGGGCCTACTTACTTGGAGAAGCAGGAGTTGAGGTGCATACATGACCCAGAAGACTGGCACATACAAGTCTCCAGTGTTCTGGATTGGTGATATTAAACTCTTTGTTGTGAAAGGAGAAGATGACCAGGTGGCTATTAACAATTTGGTTTGGTTTCTGAGGGAGCAAAGCTATTTCCCCACCCTTCTTTTTGTTCTGTGTCAATGCTGCTTGTAGTGGAAGACATGGCTATTGCTTTGTTAGTATGTGTGTGTGGGGAAATGGACAAGTGTGCAATGAACCTTCTGGAGGACCTGCTTATCTCAGGTGTTTTCTTCCTCTGCTTTGCCTAAGCTGAGAAATCTGTCTTTGTAATATTTTCAGTCTTCGTTGCCTTGGCAGCCCGCTTTCCAAATCTGGTCTATCTTCTGGCACTGCGTGATGTTGCAAACTAACCGTGGGAGGGCCACATGCAATCTGCAGAGTTCTCTGATGTGCCCTGTGGCCCTCTGTCTTTTTATAAAGAGATATGGCCCTTGGAGGCTACGGGTCCCAGCAAGCAGTGCTCCATTTTCATCTGATAAGCAAATGCTCAAATCTAGATGTGCACTGCATGTCAGGGCGTGCTGGCTACACGAGCCGCACCTTGCATTTGAGATAAAGGTGGCTGCACACTGCTCCAACCAGCACAAAGGAGGTGCAGCTCTGGCCACAGGCTGGATTTTTTTTCCCCTCTGCCCCTCTGTTTAAGGAATTGTCTTTCTGTTTCCTGTCCAATATTTCAGTGGAATTCTGGTATATAGCATGAGAGGTCATCATTTTGAGTAACTCTGCTTTCAGTTTCTAGGTTCTCCCTGGTGCTCCTTTTACCTACTCTAACATGGCTACCCTCATATGTGGTGCAGGAAAGGGCAAAACTTTTGGAAGTGGCTGATTGCTTCAAGAGAGGGTGTAGTAAGACATCCAAGCCCAGTTTTTACTTGCCAAAGAGACCTGGCTCATTCAGACAAGCTTTGGCTAAGCAGTCTGAAATTGGGTGGTTTATCTGATATGATTTTTTTTAAAGTTTGTCCAATATAGGGAGAGACTCTACCCTACTTTGACGTGGACAGCTGAGGAAGGAGCTTTCACACACCTTTGGACATGAGCCGTTTAAGACACCTGCTCTGAAATGCCTTCAGATTTAAACTGCAAAAGCTGACACTGCTTGGATGATCTTCAGGGCAGGAACAATCCCTGTCTCCCAGTCATAGGCTTGATATCTTTCAAGATGGTTTGCACGTAGCTTACTTCTCTATAACAATACTTCTCTGAGTCCTGGTCTTCAGGTGGTCTGCATCTGAACAAGTGAAGGCATAACCAGGAGGTCCTTTTGGGTTTCACTGCATCTCAGATGTTTCTTAGGGAAAGCGTGACTCTTCCAAGATTGTAGGTAGCTTCAGTGTTTCTGCTATCTGTTCTGAAATATGAACCCAGGATGTCAAGTGCCCCGAACAATCTGGCATCTTTATTTCTTGCTTTGTAGTCTTGTTCAAAGGAAGTTCAGTAGAGCAAAGAGGTTTTTTTATTGTATTCTTTTAAAATCCAGATAAACATTGCTTACCACCACACGAGTGGCAGTATCGGGTCAACCAAGAGGCCAGTTTGGCCTGGAATTCAATCTCAGTGTGTGGACAGTCATAGAATTGTAAGGAAAGAAAAGAAATTATGTTCTCTGTGAGAAAAAAGTTTCACATTGGAGTGCTTTCCTGCATAGGAGCTTGGTGCTTCCCAAGTTAGCAGTTGCTTTTGGTTTATGGTTGTGCTTCAGCTCCTGCCAATGTATTCTCTGTCACCATGCATCCCTTATACACACTTTTGCACTTTTAACATAAAAAGAAAAAACCCTAAAAAACTACTACTTGGAGTTAATTTTTTGTGTAGCTGTATAGTGTGGGTACTACATTAAAAGCTGCATCAGGACAAATCAGATGTCATTACTTCTTCCTGCTTGATGTTTTGTATATGTTGAAACTCGAAGATAATTCTCAAGGCTGCAGTTTGGTCATGTATTAGCTCTATTTATAATTCTTATTGAACCCTGAGATCTGGCTTTTATCTCAACCTGATAAATAATGGAACCTTTATGGCTATTAGAGTGAGGATAAATACATAAATAAAGAAGGACAGTTCATGAATAACTGGTCAACAGAGATGACAGTGAATAAAGATAACTTTATTCACTGTCAAACCTTCAACACCATAAAAGTAAGCATGTTTGGCCTGATCCAACATCTGAAGAATTTCTACTGATTCCAAAGGGGTGTCTTGTTAGCCTATATAACACAAATGCTTATCTCTATCCTTCTTTTTTTCTTTTTTTTTTCCCTTTTCCTTTTTAAGCACAGCTATGGTATTTGATTTGTCTCCCTTCTGCAGCACTGTTTGCTGTAGGAACAGCTTCCTGAAGAGACATGTCACATGGTGTATTAGGAACAGCCTTTTGGGTAAAGGCAAGATAAAATGGATGATCCAGTGCTTTTATGGGAGTAGCCAGCTGTCAAAATATGGGTTTCTCCAGAGGAATGCTATAATAAGAAAAGTTAAGAAGTCTCTGATACAGACTTGAAGAAGTATCACCAGTCCTCTGTTCTTACAAGGTGTATTTCTTTTGCTTCCACTGTAAGGCATAGTGTTTGACTGATTTTTAACCAGAGTAAGTTTTAATGAGTCTATATTTGCAAGTAAACCTATCAAACTGCTGCACTGACAAATCTATCATGGGATTTCTATCCAAGCCCCATTTTATTCTGACAGTCTGGCAGACATGAGTCGTTTCCCCTAAGGCACTTCAACTGTGCTGTCTTTTCTACTCCTGGATATTCTCTTGCTCTTTGACTCCACCTCAAATATGTCTGCATCTTAGGACCTGGTTATCCTACTGTTGTCCCCTGATGCAATTACAGCATGATTAAAATATGCAGTATGGCTGGGACCTTGATCATGTTCTAACAAGAGTATATCCTTAGACATATAGCCCAGTTACAGCATTGTAACGATGTCATGGAACAGCCCTGCTCGTCTTCGTAGCATGGGGTGGGGCCTTAAGTGCTTTTTCTTGGCATATTTCTAGTCACACCACTTGCTGTTGTATTTCAAACATCATTATCCCAGGTGCCTAGATCAGCCCTAGTTACGAACTTACAAATACCCCTACACAGCCTTTCCAGCATTTTCCTGCTGTCTGCAGCAATAAAGTAGTAGTAGCATGCACTTTTTCTTTCCCCTTATTTTCAAAACACAAACTACTTGCAGAGTTACAACTCTATTCAGAAAAACCTCATTTACTTATTTGTTATATATTTTAATTCTGGGAGCCTCTGAGGTCAGAGGCCAGTCTCAAACTGGTGGTTTTCAAGAAGGACTTGTTCCTCAAAGACAGGCAGCCCACTAACTTAGCACTCATAATTTCTTAATTTGTTCACTTTTGGGCCCCTTTCTGGGAAGTGTCCAATACTATCCGCTGTCAGAGATGAGACCCTGGACCATATGGGTCACTGGTTTGTTTCAGTTCTGCACATTTTGTGTGTCACGCTTAACTTATAAAACCATTTTATAAGCTATTCCAACCTCAAAAGCATTAAAAAAAACCCACCCAAATCCCCCCCCAAACCAAACACACACAAACTCAGCAACCCCTGACCTTTCTATTTTCCTCTGTTATCACATCTCGTTCTGAGTCTGCGGCAGATGGGGTAGGGGGGAAAAGCTATTTTCATTAAGTCCTTTTACGTTAACATCCTGGCTCTTAGCATAGCCTTGTTTAGCTATGAAAGGGTGGGAGATGGCATAAGGAAGAATGGCAGATAAAACCAGATCAGTGCTTCCAACTGAGAGACTTATCCTGCCACTGAATATATCATGGAAAAAAGTCACTGCACTCCACATGCCTCTGTGGAGGAGGAATGTTTCCTCATGATGTGTTTAACTATGTTACATTGCAACAGTGCTTCCTTCCTATGGAAGGAAGCCACACACAGCCATAAGTATTGGGTCATGTCTACTTGAGAGATTCCCTGAGCTCTGCTGTCACAGCTAACAGTGACAGCAGTGGCCATCAAATCAATGTTTCTCTGTATGCTACATGTTTATAAGCCTTGTAATTCTTCAGGAATCTATCAAGTTAATGACAAATATGCCAGCTATGTGGCATGGAAAATGATACATTTTCCTTATAATTATAGGGGGTTTTTCTTTCAGGAAAATAGCTTCCATAGAAAGTGTAATGGGATTTCTCACTTAGAAGATGAGAGATGTTGATAGTGATGTTCCTAACAAAGCCCTCTATGAGTTTGTTTAGAGTTCCAATGTCCCTTGGATTTTCTATATAGTTCTGCTTTTTCCTGTGCCTGTGCTCTGTCAGAGCAGTCTTTGTGACCTGAACACCTGTCAGAAATGTGCTTTAGGAGAGAAGAGAAGGAGAATTTCTACAGGAGCACTGGTCAGAACAGTGTGGTATTTGCTATTTCATCCCTTCTGGGGCTGATTTCCATGTTTTCTTTGAATTTCTGTCATTTGACTTGAAGATATTCTTCGTTTTTTTACAAACCTGAAATGTTCTGCAGAAAGCAGACACTCAAGAAGTCGTGTTTATTCCAAAACCCGGTTTCCAAACAAAAAGATATTTTATAGAAAGATGTATGTATAATTTTTGAATTGTTTAAGTTCAGGTTCTATTCACATGTTTGTTTCTTGTCTGAGATGTTTTCCTGTTGGTTTAGTGAGCTGAATCAGCTCTTCCAGGAATCAAATAACTACCACAGCAGGCATAAAGGGAGTAGGACTGTATGGCTGGAGGAGGAAAGAGAAGGAGCAAGTTTTAAGGTTTTCTATTGTTTTGAGCTGGAGTGCTTGGTTTCCATAGTTTTCTACAAGCTTTTCTCTGTTCTCGGGCTCCTTTAGAGACAAATAACTGTGTCCTACAAGAAAGAAGTTTGTGAGGTCCGAAGCAGAAGTGCAGCATCTGTGGGAGATCAGAGCAAGTCCTAGTTTTTAGATTGAAATGTTGCAGGTTTACATCCCTGTCTAACACTGAGAGCTATGCTGCCTTGTAAGATGATAGGCTGTGGATTTAGTTGCAAGAATCTCTGTCCCCATGCATCCAGAGACAACTGAATTGTGCTGCTTTATGAATTCATTAAGAAGTTAATAGCAGACTTGCTGGGCTTCAGGAGTCTGTGCTCAAGGACAGCAACTGAGATTTGATACGTGTGCAGTGCATGGAAAGCTCCTTGTTTACTCTTTTAATGTGCATGGGCACAGGTTAAGTTATAATCTAATTAGGAATTCATGCTGTATTCCAGGAAATGGCGTTTTGCTTCAGCAATTTTGTTTTTCTTTAAGGTGTTGACCAGTACTTTGGAATTTAAAACTATGTATCCTGAAGAAGGCATAGAAACATAATTTGAATGCAAACTGTATTAAGAGTTCACATCCTGTATCCTAGCAGGAATTTCACCAAACAGGGGAGGTATTCATTGAACTAGGAGCAAAGCAATGTCAAGTTGAGAAGGAAATTACTATGGAAATGAGTTTTAAAAGCCTGAGGCAGATGTAGGGAGAGGCACATTGTACCAGGAATTTTCCTCACACTCTAGTTTATATGGCCTTTCCATTACTTCAGCAGCAGCATATAAGAAATCCTTGGCTTGGAACAGTCTCTGAATTTGAGCGGTTTTGTGCTGTTGCTGTGGGTCAGCTTCCCTGTTCAGAGAAATTAAACCCAGCCTCAGCTAGGACTGAGGCATCTGCTTGGGTAGGAATGGCCTTGCTTGGAGCATACCAGAGATCCTTTCAGCCCAGCAGTTAGTCTCTCTGTGGTCAGTAGTGGATGCTTAGGAGGGAATAAGAGATTGAGAGAAATATATTAACTGCTTTCCTACTATATTTTCCAGTGCTTGGCAAGGAGCAGCTGAGCAGGTCTGTAAGTTTAATAGTCCTTCATTAGGGTTGTTTTTTTTCTTTCATAGATTTGTCAATTATCTTTTTTAATCAGGCACTTCAAGGATCTGTATGTTGTAGCATTGAGTTCCGCAGCTAACCTGCACAGTGTGAAGAAATGTCTCCCATCTGCCTAATGATAATGTATAATGTCCCCAACATTTTCATGTGTTAGAGAAGTGGCAAATAAACTGCCTATTCATTTCCTCCATGCCCTTCATGATTTTATAGATTTAGATCATTTTTTCTGTTTAAGTTTTGGAGCAATATGTAAGTGGATTTTTTGTTTTTGCTTAGTTCATTGCAGAAAGATAGTGGTACAAGCAGAAAATGGTATTTTTCAGGAACAGCATACAGGTCCTGTAATGTCTTCCCATGAATTCTGGAATATTCCCGAGGCAATAGTGTAATTCTAATACGCTCTGGAATGGATAGATTGCAAGTAAGGAGATATATGGCTTAGGACAGAACAGACAATGTTAATCATGTTGGCAATAAGTGATGAGAAATGGGATAGGAAAACAAGTTGTTAATGTGTAAGTAAGTGTATGTGTTTACAGATTGCTGGGGGACAAATGGAACTTTGAAGAGCTCAGTCTATTCCAGTCCCTCAGACATTGAAAGAGAATAAACTGTAATCCCCCCACTTCTTCATTTTTCACTTTGTTGCTAAAAACATGAAAGGAAGAAAAAGAAAAAAATCTCAATAAACTGAACAATGGGATTTTGTTAAACAACATGAAAAAGTGAAAATAGGTAATACAACGCTTTAGTTTTCGAAACACTCTAAAACTATTCCGATCACTCCCAGTAGCAGCAGAAATGTGAGTATCTGTTGCAGAGTTGTTCATGTTCAGCTGTGTCATTGGAGTTGAAATTACATGAATGTGTACAGGTTGAACAGCTTAACAAAAACTTGTTTAGATACTGAACTGGGGAAGATGATAAAAAGGGAAGTTCCAGTTGGAGGCTGTCTCCAAAGAAAATACTATATTTGAATAGCCTGGAAGTCTACCACTTTGTTACATACCCAAGCTTTGTGGCAATCTGCTATGGTTTTGATGTGCTGAATTGATATGCTAAATCTGGGGAACACATATTTGTTCAGAACATGAACTCTTCTGTATTAAATGTGTCTTCATTGGGTAAGTCTGGAGAGTGTGGAAGCTTATGAACTGGGAAGTCTTGAATTTGTATCCCTTTCCTATATCACATGCAGTAAAATTATTAACTTAGCAGGCTCAGTTATGCAGTACTATCACTTTATATATTGGTGTTAAGAATAAGATGAGGTCTGGCTAAACTCCTGTCTGCTGGTACCTATTTACTCATTTGAACGGGGAAGCTGGTTTGGACTCCTAATCCTGCAAATCCTCTACCTGAGAAGAATGTTTACTCTATTTTCCTTCTCAGCTAGGAAAGAATGTGGGCACGAATGCTCATTTTTCTCTTCTAACTCCCTCTATATAACACTCCTTTCTCCACCCCCTTAATAACTTCAGAAACATCTGCATTAATCTTAAATATATATATAAAAAATCCTAAGGTAGTTTTTATTATCTTTTAACTTTAAATGCCACTGACTTGCTCACTGGAACCTGTCTATTATGACAGATTCAAGAGACTCTTAAGAGGAACCTATTGGACAAATAGCCTGGGCAAATCTGTTGGTTAACCTGGTTTTCAGCTTTGTTTAGGAAACGGGGATGTGGGTGCTATAACTCCCTTGTGTGTTCCTTTGTGAGCCTTCTGCAGCAGTAATACATGTGGGAGGATTTCAGTGGCAGTGTCTGTCCCATCTTCCTGCTACTGATGGGTTCACAGGCTCTAATCAACAACTCAGAATGTACTTACGAAGATGCCTACAGGTAAGCAGTAAGCCAGTAAGAATTTGAGAACTATGATAAAGGTCAGTTACCTTTTTAGTCTATTCTGATTTTAGCCACCTCCTCTGTTTTTGGCCCTCGTCCCAGGCTTTGCGTCCCAGGCTTTGCGCAGTGTGTTGCTAATGATCTTATCAAGTCATGGTGCTGTGCAGTGTAGGAACTGAAAATGAGTTAATGAGGTCTTGCTACCTTATCTCAACTACCCTGCAATGTATCATACTTGTTCCCTGATTAGGGCGAATGTCTTTCCTGTCACTCCTGTGGCTCCTGAAGGACTAACCTTGGAAAACCTGTTGCTTTTCATGGGTTGGAAAGATCTTGGTTCCGTACATCCCAATGAGCAAGCATGTAAAGAACTGAAAGGACATAAATGGAAAATCAAATGCTCTCCTAGAAGAGAAATAAATGAAGTGTAGAAATAACAGCTCTAAAGAGTAGATATCTCCATAAACTGTGAAATCTATAAAACTATAATTGTGTCTGCCAGTTAGTCATCTTCTAGTTTGTGTAGATTCATGGAATATATTTATTGGCAGTTCTCAAAACAGGCCACCCTGTACTTGCCCAAGTGTTTCACAGTATAGGGGGCATGTTGAAGCTTGTCCATTTTCCTTTGCACTGCCAATTACTGCATTTAATTATTCTTTGCCTACATCTCTGTATATATTTCTCCTCAGCATTCAACAATTTCTTCTAGCAAGAGCCATTGCAAACAACAGGTTGATACCATGCAGTAGAAAACTTGCACTGACATCAATGGTGTTTGCTGCTTTTCAGCCTGTCCAGCCAAGATCCCTCTTAAAATGTGCAAGACTTGCTTTTAAGGGACTGGGTGTTCTCAGCTCAAGCCAGAGTCAGTCAGCATGTCTTTGCCAACAGATGTGCCTGCATATGAGAATATTGGGAAGCCTAAACTTACGTTACGAAAGACTTCCAAAGACTAATCAAAACTCCTTCCTTTTGCACAGCTCCACAGCCAGCTACAGATACTGAGGCACTGCAGGAGGGCCTATATGAAGTTGTAAAGAGGTTATGGGAGAGGTGGCTTGAAGAACACCAGAGCTTGTGGTGTCCAGGTAGAGGCAAGAGCCAGGGCAGGGACTCGAGATGCAGTGGGGCTGTGCTAGCCAGCAGGGCCAGCGCCTTTGGTTTGTTTATTTTGGTGAAAATCCTTTTCAAATGTTCTTTTCTCAGGATATCTTACTGCAGATTTGAGAATATAGGACTAAGTTCAACTGACCCATTTTAAAAATGAAAAGTAGTAAAAAATTGCTTTTCCACAGTTTCTGTGTGTCTATGGACATAACACCCTGGATAGCTTGGCCTTGTTTTTTCTGTGAGCCCAGTATTATTCAAATCTAGTAATTTTATCCTAGAGTTTGTATATTTTTTCACATGCTCTGGTGCTCAGAAGGGCTTTCCATTCTCCTTTACCCCCCACCATATAAATGTCATGTCCAACCTGTCTTCCTGTAGTGATCTGCTTCCTACATAAGGACAATATGGGTCCTAACTAATGGAGCCTATTGGTGCTCTGCAGAGATGCATTGAGTTTGTCACTAGACACTAGGGGGGACAAGAGCAGCTGCCTTCCTTGGAGACCCCAGCAGTTCCCCTTGCTGCCGAATGAGAACCCTAACACAGATCTTCCTCCTTGCTCAAAACCCAGAGAATTAAGCTCCTATTTCCTGCTCTCTGATCTCTCTGTAAAACAGACCAGTTTTCACATCCTGATCAGAAGGTGAGATTTTAGGAAAATGTCTGTCTTTCATGATGAGAAAGCTTGCAGCTTCTTCCCCGTAGCAGCCTGTTGTTATGGCTGGGGACAGCAGGATGGGTTAATCGTGGCCCCATTTCCTGAGGTCTCCTGCAGTCATGATTTGTGAATGCCTGAGAATACCCCTGCTGAATTCTAATTGTTTGTGGCAGCCGGCACATGATTTCAAGTGTTTGGTCACAGCAGTGTTCGTTTTCTGCTCTTTTAATCTTTGATGGATGTTGCCTGGCTTCACTGATGTGGTTCACAACACAGTAGGCAGTGATTTCCTATAAGATGTTTTGTCTCGACTACAGAGGTGTGGAGTCCCTATACGATGGACAATATTTATTAATGACATCCCAAGGTTCCTAAAGAGAAAGCTCTGCAGTAGACCATTAGAACCTAATCTATTCCAAAATGTCAGATGCAGTTAAGCAAGAGCTATCTCGATTGCACTAAGATCTTCCTCATTAGTTCAGACTCTGATTAGAAGACTGATTAAAGTGTCTCTTTGTAAAGGTTCACTCTTTATCTCTGCAGATATCCTTACTGTGTAAGACATGATAGAGCTAGCTCAATGCTCACACAAATGCTAGAACTGAAAAGCATTTGTGTGTATGTGTGTGCACGGTTATTCATGGCCATGCAGGGCACATGCATGCTTGTTAAAATGCCCTTAATTAGTAACATGAAAAATAGTAATTTATGAATATGAATAGCATTGAGTTTTATTGCTCCTTCCAAACAATTCAGCTGCTGTTATTAGTATGCACTTGTATAAAAGGTCAAATTTTCATATCATATGTAAAGCTGTAGGATTAAGATTTTAACAGCAATTTGAGGGTTGCTGGGATACAAAGTATTTTGTGCAGAATACTTGGTATCTGAGATCATTACGACTAGCCAAATTGCTTCCTGTGATTTAAACATTGCTCTTGCTGTTCACCCTAAGCTATGTGGTTGTGGTAGTGCTGAAATAGTCTAGGCTTCTCCTAATGTTTTACCTACAAATAGCATTAAGCTTTGGCATATGCCTTTGCATTTCTCGTGATTGCGATTTCATGTATAAACTCTTAGAAGACAGGTTGTTGATTGATTACGTGTTTGTACAGTATTTTTACACAATAAGGATGAGGTCTTTGGATATTTCTGGAGCTTAGATAATAAGCTGGCGTTATCAAGAAATAAGAACATCCATGAGGCAACCATCAAAGCTTTCAAATGATTTTGCAGGATGTAGTTCCTAAAAAACCAAAATAATAAAATGGAGCTTTTCACTTTTATTCTTGAGTATTTTGTAGTTTGTGCATGAATCCTTTTACAAACAGCTTGTAGGCTAATGAGAAATAAACCAGAAAATAAAGACAGCTTTAAAAAGTGGTGTGCAAGTCAGTGGTCTCAGAAGCGCTGTTTCCAGTCTTGTCAGGTTAATAATAACTAAACACTTCTGCCAGTTGATGGCTTGGGTATGTGTGTGAGAGAGAAAACATATCAAGTGGTCATATTGGTTCAGTTACCACTGAACAGATAGTTTGTTTAATTATTGACAAACTTCAGCAGGGAGGCCATGCTCTGGAGGACAGTAAGCACTAGTATACTGCTTCTGAAGTTAGATTGTAGACCTTGGGGGACCATTTACCCTTTATGTGCCAAAGTCAATCTCAGTCTTGTTCAACAATTTAATAATAAGAAGAAGAAGAAGAAGAAGCTGTTTCATCATGGAGTTGATGAATTCTGGAAAACCTTTTAGGCTGATCCTTTTTGGGGTAAGGTTACCAGGGTTGCCAAAGATGGTAGCAGGGCTGCTTCTTGTGAGCTGTCACAGTAACAGCATGTCATAGGATTAAGACAAAGCCAGATCCTTCTACTGCAGAGTTGTCTGCTGACTAACTTCTAATTAGCTTTGCCAGATTTATCACAGACCTGCTGTTTCCTGTCACATCTCCTGCACAAGTGATGCAGTTGTTTGTCAAAGGCTCTGCTTTCTCTGTGTTTCAGTGGTGGTGACCATTTAGTTAAACCCAAGTTTTCTAAAGCCCAGTGCAGTGTTTTTATGCATGCTTTTGTGTGGCTTTCAGTAAATCAGTTAATTTCAGTTAACATATAGAAGAGGAAGAAAAAAATCTCAGTTCTCCACCAGTACAGCCCTATACACACACACACACATATATATATGCAGGCACACAGCTTGCAAATGCTATGAACTGTTTTCCTCTTCCAGAACCTCTAGACTGTGTTTACTCTTCTTGAATGAAACAGAATAAATAATAGTGTGGATAGACAGCTGACCAAGGAAAGGAGTGCCTTGAGGGCTGTGACCACAGGTTGTTAAAATGCTGTGCCTCAGACTTGAGGGGAAATAGTTGTGTTGTAATTTATTTCCCAATTTAAAGTTGAATTCCTCCTTCCAGTGCTGTTTTTCAGGAAACATCTACTCTGTGTGGAGAGAGGGATTTTCTTCAGAGCACCTGCAGCTGCTGATGACTAGCTGGGCTTCAGAGTGGTTCTGAACATCAAGTCTGGCAGTCTCAATCTGGTGGTATGTCTGTCAGCTTCTACAGTGGCAGGCTCTGCAGGGCAGTATTTCTGCTTTTTCCTCTGTGCCTTCCTAAACCTGCAGGGTGCACTTCCAAAATGTATTTGGAAAGTGTCAACTCACATTTCATTTAAGTCTTAAGACCAACCTACTACAATGTTATATCCAGGGATGCTTTAACGAGGAAATGTCAACCCTAACAAATCATTGTGAAGCAGATCCTTGCCTCTATCCTGCTGCTTTTAACTTAATGCAGGAATAAGAAATTGCAGGTCTAGTTAAGTTCATCCCTTTATGTGGTCTCAAAGGGTTGGTTAATTCCTAAGGGATACCTTCAGTGTTTGGAAACCCCAGAGTGAAGTGCTATAAAGTCAAGATAGGAGCTCTCTGGTTTCCTTTCCAAATAATAAGGGATTTAGTTAGAGATGTTAAGACACTGCCAAAATCCTGAGCTTCCCTAACTGTCATGAGATGGCTAGGCAGCAGCATAGTTGTGCTGGGGATGATTAAGCCTCTTAATTCCAGGATCAAGGAACTGCAAAGGTGGCATCAAGTCATATTGGTGCGTGACCCTTTCTGTCATGTGAGAAACTGGGCACAGTTCATTATAAGACCTGCTGCAGTACTCATAAGCTATATAATCTCCATCAACCCATGTTAGTGCCCTCACTCTGCTCTCTACCTAGTTCATGAAGTAGAGATTTTATCTTTGTTATGTCCTGTAGGCACTGTTAGCACAACATAGCCTGATGTCAAAGCTTTCTGCCATTTATAATGGAGACAAAGTCATAGGAAGGCAAAATGAACAACTAGTAGGAAATGGCTGGTAGAAAACCCAACCTGTGGTGGATTTTTAAACTGTCTGGTCAGCTCTGACTTGTAAAGCAAGAAGTATTTAAGCATTTGTCAGCGTATGAAAATGTATGGTGCTACAGGAGGATCCTTGCTACCTGATATTCATCTTAACTTACTAATATCCTGTGTCATCAGGAAAGTAGCACAGCATGGGCTTGCTTAATGTGAGAATTTACTGTCTTAGACATCTGTGAATGTATCACTGGGTGTATATATAATGCAGATCAAGATGTAGGATGTTGGAAAAAAAAATTCTTGCCACAATTTTGGGATGAACTCATTACATCACTGATGAGGGAGCCAAGAATGAGTTAAGCAGTCTTCCCAGACAAATGTCAGTAGCAGCTCTACAATATCTCACACCATCAGAGATTGCTGGATAAGTCTCATCCTCTTAAAAAGCCTCATTGTGCTTTTTAGCTTTTGTTTTTTGAAGTGGAGTTGCTGCACTGCAGAAAAAAATCATGTCACTGGCATGGGTGTAGCTTATTAGTTTTAATAGCAATGAGTTATGCAGAATACAAAATGCTATTATGTAATTGCTTTGAACATTATACCATGACTTGAGAAATATGGGAGCCAGTATGATGAGTATCATGTTAGGATGGCTGATGCTTTCCAATCCAAGGAAAAAAAATCCTCGGCTAGTTAGCATGAAAATTTTTTCCACTTCAGTTGAAGCAGAAAGGTTTTTTCCTTGTCAGGGTTCATAGAAACAAAATCTGCACTTGAACTGGCTCTGTTGATGCTCATGGCAAAATTCCAGTAGACTTTATGAGAGCCAAAATCGGTCTCCATGCAGGCTTCAAAGAAAGCAACTCTCCGTACAGCAATGTGTTTGAGAAATAAGTCACCCTTTGTGAAGGCACAGAGACCATGTTGGCACCATTTAAAACCTCAAGAACAGGTACAAATTTAATCATGACAAATGAACTATAGCTGATAACTTTCAAATGAAAGATGGGAAGATGATGCTAAAGAATATGTTTGAGTATTAGGTTTATTAGCAGCTTGTTAACATAAGTGAACAGCAATAGTCTTTTTGAGGTTCTGGGGGTGTTGCTGTGTAGTCAACATCTAGAGGAACAGAGCCAGGGGCTTTGTGTAATCTGTTGGTTCCTACCTGCTATCCTCCTTATGCCAAAATGGCTCTTGTCAAGTCTTGGAGGGTGTGCAACTTGACCTGAGGTTTTCTTCTATGCCTGTGGCCCTGCAGGCCCATTCTGCCTCCCTTTTTCCTTGAAGGTTCAGCTAGATTGTCAGAGTACAGAACCAGTGTACCCATCCTTGTAGGTTTCTGGAAGAGGCAGACCCAAACAGTCCTTCATGACGTGCTTTTGCTAAAATGGGAGTAACTTTCATGAGACTTCCAGTTAAAATAACCCCGAGACAGAGACGGAAAAAAGTAGGGTAGACACTGGAGAGGAAAAAGCAAATCAAAACCCTTAATCAATTTGGAGTTTGTCAATTTGTGGCTTACTAACTACGCAGGAAATTATTCTTTCCTTACATGCTTTCACCATTGCGGCTTTGTCTGCTGTCATCAGCAAGTCTATCAAATGAAGTTCTGTTGTCTGTGCCTAAGAATTACTGTACAGCACAGCTAGGACCTGAGCCATGGTGTTCTCCAATAGACCACCTACAGCAGGAAGTTCAGGCTGTGAGTTAATTATCAAGATTTTGCCCACTTTTAATCTGGCAACACACTACAGGACATAAGTGGGGACTTTAATTGGTGGCTTCTCGAATGCAAGAGGGTTTTATGGATTAGGTCCAGGCAAGTCCTGCCCTAGGCAAAGATAGAGTAAGCATTTGCTTAGGGCAGCAGATGCATTGGGCAGTGACTGTGAGCATGGAGCATACTTTGCCTAAAAGCAGACCTATGTAATACCAGGCTGCTGCTGCCACCACCACGGTGGAGTCTTACTTGACAGTGGCAGTTGTGGCTTTTATCCCTTCTTTTATCCAAGTGACAGCAGGAGCAGCAAGACTATGTCTACAGAGCTTTTTCTTCCCTCTCTTTCCAGCAATGCTCTTTTCCGATGCATCTCTTCCTCCCACAGCCACAGCTGTCCTTTAGCCCTGCAAGCAGTCTGTTTTGCCTGCAGTGCTGAGGAGCAGGTGGAAGAGCTCTGGGCCCAGTCTTCTGCATTTACAGATTTACAAAGGATGACCATTTAGAAGTGCTTCAGTGATACTTCACATTTTTTCCGTGGGACCCAGCATGTCTGGTGGGCTATGGAATACAGAAACTGAAAAGAATGCGCTTTTAGGATACTTCCTATAGTTAGGGCACTTCTCAGATCCAGTTAAATCCACAGGAGCAATACTGAACACATAAAACACAAGTGTTCTGCACACAAGCAGTGTCATGCATAGTATATTGTAGGGCTGTGAGATGTGACGAAGATGTCTGTTGATAAGGCTGCATGCTAAAGCCATCATATTCACACTTGTATTCAATGTAGGTTGTATCACACTGGTTCCTCAAGACTGTGGGTCACAGACTGGAGTACTTATGTTGGTTTGTTGCACCTCATGTGTGACCACTATTATTGTGAAACATTTTCTCTTTTTCTTAGTTGCGAAATGAATGGATTTGACATGTACTAGTGCAGGGATCAAATGCCTTAGGAAGAAAGAGCAATTGTAGCTTGTTATATTTCTGTTTAAAATGTTTTTCCCTTTGCCTTTTCTCATTGTATAATTGATCTCTTTAGAAAGGAGGATGCACCATGAACGGGAACATGGCCCTGGCCTCAGGTGGGTCAAGTAGTTGCTACACTATAGAGGTAACAACTGTGTTACTGTAGCATTCCAATTGGTCCACAGTTCTTTTATGCTGTATCCTCTGTGAGTATTTAAATCAGGCTCCTAGCTCAAGAAATTTTACTCTTCCTTGCATGAGCCATTAAGTCATCAGCAGCAGAGAGGAGATTAATTTCACAGTGAAGAGAGTTGCTGTAAAATGCAAAATATGGGGACTCTTTTCAAAAAACCTGGGGTTTCAGTCTCCAGCATGCTTTGTTGTAGGAGGGGCAACGACAGACACACATCTCAAACAAAGTATGCTATCTTAGCAAGTCCATCTCAGCCTGAGATGCATCCCCATGCACCCAGAGGTTAGGGGGATGTCTGCCCTTGAAAGGGTGTACATAAAATAGCGGCTTTGAGACTGTTGTCTGTTAGTGTGCCTTGAATGAGGTGGGTGAGAAGGACCCTTATAGATCAGTTGTCCTCAGCCACTTGGGAGAAAACTGTAATACGAACATATAGTATTTCTCTAGGGGAAATCTCTGCTTTCTTGAAGGCAATAAGGAAGTGGTTTCCAAATGATTCTTGTAATTGGGGTGTTCATATACTTTCTTTGATGTAAAGTTAGGGTGTCGTATTATGGCTCTCAATGAGCAAAAGTTACATTTTAGAATAACTGTTCTTATAGCAATGCATAACAGGGTGAACAGTCATGATTCTTACAGGAGGTACAGCAGAGATTCAAAATCCACCTCAAGGCAGGATGAAAAATACACAAAGCTGATGCTTTCTTCCTAGTCCTTCTGACTCCAGTGGAACTGCAGTGCTGAACCTGGGAGGGAAGTTTTGATCTGCATCCTGCAGGCTTCAGTTTTTCTGTGTAGCTGGATCAAAATATGATCAGGTTAGGGCCGCTGTGCAGAGTGCTGCTGCTGTGAACTCACAGGAAAAAGCTCTGTCTTTGGCTGTGGCTCTAATGTATTCACTTTTCATCACAAAGCTGCAGTGCGTTGTATAAATGAGTCTGTTCTTTTCGCAGCTGTGAAACTCTGATGGAATGTGCTATTCAAACAAAATATTATTTTAAATCAGTGTAACAGATTTGGCTTAAAAAAAACCATACACAAATCCTAGAACTAGCAGGTTTACCAATTCATCTGACATTGAACAGTACAGATACAATGATTTTTCCCTTCAGAAATCTATTCTTTTGTGTGTGTTTTGGCTTCCCAAGCAATTTTGTTAAGATGCTCCAGTTTTAGCTACAACAGACATGTATCTCTCTTACAATATCACACTATTCTTTATTACATTTTTATTTTCATTGCAAAGAAGATACTGTAAAATAATTGTCATTAAAAGGATTATTTCAACATTAGTTAACATTCTGAAATGGAAAATATTTACTCCCTAAGAGCTTCCTACGTAACTGCAAAGAAAGGTAAGAGTCTCCACCTCTCAGTTGTGTTCCCAACTCCTGTGGTGGACTTCCTGTTCTTTAACCCCCACACCAGCACTGGGATTGCAGGACCTAATCAGATACTTACTTCCTTCAGTGCTCAGGTGTGCATTTCTTTGCCCTTTTAATTCTTTGTTCAAAGGTACAAGTTTCTCTTTCTATAATTTTCTCACAAAGCTACTCAACTTGCTTTGGGAAATTTTAGTAGGAACAAGAGGGACAGGGAGCTGTTCAGTGCAAGCATGCTCTGCTTTTGTAAGTGGGATGTGAACACACTGTGAGCACTTCTGCCTGGTCTTGAAACTAGGATAGTCTTGTCAACTGCGTTTCAGCATCATCCTGTGGAAGTGCCCCCTGCTGCCATGTACAAAGACTTACAACATATTACAACACAACAACTTTTAACTTTATTTTATACAGTGTCTTTCATTCTACATGTGCTCAAAGTGCTTTACAATATACAAACAGCAATAGAAAATGTACAAAACAAATATGTCTTCAAACAGAGGAGCTGGTTTCTTCAGTTGGCAAAAATGACACTTTCTGCAACAGAGCAGCAATAGAAATGAGCCTGTACTGGCAGAGCCATTCTAAATTCCCCCTAATTTAGGATTAAATTTCATCTGAGCATGATTGCTCTTCGTGACTGTATAATTAATTGAACCAAACATAAATTAAGACAGTAGATATTTAGGCAAGAATGTCAATCTAAATTTACTTCCAAAGCCTGTCATTGATTCTCTGCTTTCCATTTCTGTAGCGATTCTTCTCCAACACTGTGCCACAGAGTTCTTAAGCAGTGCTTAATTACATTTCATTAATGTTGTGAGAAGGGGCTGTATTAGCAATTGCTTTTAATGATTGTTAGTTTTATAAGTGAGTAGTCTTAATTTATATCTTAGGAGGATATATATTTTACAACTAAAAATCCAGCACTTGACTGTTACATCAGATCTGTTTTAAATACTACTAAAATAGATGTATGTAAATTCAGAATACTGTATGATTGAAATAATAAATCCGTAGGTATGGAACAGCTATGGAAAACATGCATTTTCAGTGAGTATCAGAGTATATCTCATTGAGACAGTGATTGTAATGAGAAGTTTGCTTGGGAAAAAATAACAAGGTAACTCAAAGTAGGACCAGATACTGACCTGAATCTAGGTGGGCCTGAGAGCAAAGGAGGAAGCAATTTGAGCAAGGGAAACAAGAGTAGGGTCTGAGGAAGGAAATGGAAAATCTATTGCTAGTGCCAAGGAGAGGAAGAGGACATAAGGAGCCCTGGGGAGTCTGGGCATGTAGGAAAAGGAAGGACTGAGGAATGAGTGGGGACAAAGCTGAAGAGGTCAGAGGGGAGAGTGAAGGTGGGCTTGTAGAGATTGGGCAGAGGACTCTGGACCTGATACAGGGCCTGAGGATTGAGCACAGGGACTCTGTGCTATATCTGGGGACAGAGTCCAGTTGCCAGGGCAGCATTCAGCTCCCTCAGTCCAGAAAGCTCTCATTTCTTTTCCCACTCTCTTCTGCCTCACTAGCTGCGCATCTTCTGCTTGCTGCTACAAATGATGTCTCAGTGCCTTACAGGCCACTGTCACTTTTGTCCTGGAGCAGGTGTAATCTTTGCACTGAGGCTTGGATCCTTGGTATGGGTAGAACATGGAATTATGTCAACTGAGAGTTATATCTTGATGCATATGGGAAGGAGGGAAATAAGTTTTGGAAATGCAGTAATTGCATCTTGCACTTTATATTTCTTGAAGGCTCCAGTTTGCAAATTCAATTAAGTTCCTCTAACAAAGCAGCATGAGTGTGAGTGCATATAAGGAATACATATGCCTTAGGGTGATTGGCAAGGAGCTGAGCAGCACATTGCAGGAGGGGGACAGCAATAGCCAGTGTTAAGTATCACTCTCCAGCTTGGTTAACTTCAGTACATCTGCAGGTCTTTGTAGTGCAGAGACTGGATTATTAGCCTGTGTAACAATACCATCTTGCACTGCAGTTCTGTTTGCTCTTTCAAACTGAGCAGGACCACATCTGTGCGGGATCTCTGACAGGAGTTCTGCAGAGGTCACTGGCATGCCATGGAATCATGTTTGCTCAGTAAGTGACACTTTCATCCTGATGTCTCACTAAGCCAGCATACCAGAATGTCTTCCTTTGCCACTGTGCAGTATCTAGCTGTGTGTATGTTTTAGGCTCAAAATACAAAGTGCAGACACTGACTGGTTTTGATTGTTAAGAGATTTTGTATGGAACTGGTTAGAAAACTGGGCTGTTAGCCCTCATGCATTGCCAAAGTTGTGTTTAGATAACTCTGCTCTGCCTGTAGAAATCTCTTCCAGTTCTTCACTTACTCATTGCTAACCTAAGCTGAGCTCCAGTGTTGTTTTTCCCCATTTTATGGGGGTTATGCAAGAACTTTTGTAAAGAGGCATTTGTGTTTTGCCTGGGACGGGGGCTCTGCAGTGGGAACAACTGCAGTAAGCCTGGCTTGCATATCTGCAGATTAAACCCAGAAGTTAAATTATAAGCAGGCAGGCAGCCCCTCTTCAGAGCAACACAGGACCTAATGCGGGCTATCAGGGCCAAGCCCACAGCAGGCCCATGGACTGTAAAGTAAATCACTGCAGAATTCAGGGAGACAGAAGGGCTTTGTATGAGTGTGTAGTACATTTTTCAGCATTGTAGTTTGCTCTGTGTGTTCTCCCAGTCCTCAGCTATGCAATACAGCCATGGAATAGCTGTTATCTGGGACTCCAAGGTCCTCTGGGGAGAAAAATGGTGTCATCTTGACACTGAGATGCTGTGTCTGTTTGGGTGGCCAGTGGGCACTCAGGAACTCATTTCTCCATCATCACCAAGCTGGGCAGGTATTGGCACTGGAGTTGCATGAAGATTTTAAATCAGCTTTGCGCTATACCCACTCTTGCCAATCTCCTAGAATAAATTTGAGGGGCCCAAGGTTTATTGTCCCTTATGTTCAGATTGTTAGGACTCACACTGGGACTTTATGGCCACTTAAGCATTATAATGGTATTGCTATGTCCTTTCCCCCCAGGCCTTCTGCACTGTGGGAGAGGCATAAAAAGGCAGTAGTACACTGAACCCCAACTCAGAGCTCAATAGATGGCTGGCGTTACCACAGGATATAAAAAGGCTGAAATGGGGACTGACAGGGGAAGTTCAGTATATTGCCAGCAACGTGTACTTGCTCAACACTGTTACCAACTCTGTGGGATCAAAGCACAGTCCTGGCTATGTGGGAATGGAGGGGCTTTCACTCAGGCTACAGAGTGAGAATGGCTTTTTGTACTTAGGAACCTGTGCTGGGTTTCAACAGGAAGCCCAAAGATGAAAATGTTTGGGACTAGTCATTGTCCTGCAAGAACTACCCAGGCTTCCACATGTTACTGCTTCAGAATGGAGCAGGCAGGCTCTTGTGTTCAAAAAAAGTTTTGGTTGCAGCCCCTTGTTAGTTTAATTTTAGTTCTTATGAATTGACATATGGCAGGCATGATTTTTAATTAGAGCTTTAGCTGCGTTTTACTGGTAGGGTTGCAGAGCACTGTGGAATTTACATTAGGAAAAAAATGCTCTGTCGGTGGAGTACAAGGCTGTTCAGTAATCAGAGTGGAAAGTTAACTTTGAAACAAATTGGCAACTGATCAGATAAAATTCAAATGGGTAACATTTGTGTTGGAAACCAGCTCAGATCTGGGAAAAATGGAATCTAAGCTATTCTGTTCCTCTTGCCGAGGAACTGACCGATGAACACATTGTGCACATCAAACTTCATGTGTAACACCCCCTAAAAACAAACTCAATACTTTTATAGGGTTATCTGAGCACTTATCTGATTCCTTTTCACATTAGTGTAAACCTGTTACTTTGAAGAGAAGTTTCCTTACATACGTTACAAAACAAACCAACCTCCTTTGTCAGTCAAAAACTAAAGGTCAAAAGTTCCCTCCCACATTGTTTTTCTTTTGGATCAACAGTGTGTAATAGAGAGATATCGGGAGATGTTTTACTCCTCTCTGTTTGTACCAGATTCCCATCTTCCCCATTCATTGTGTGAACTCTTTCGAGTACTGAAAGAGTTAATGGCGTGTTCAGGCCTCAATCAGCAAATGCATTTAAAGCTCAGTCCAGCACTCACATGGTTTGTATTCTTGCTCTGCTGGAGTGGTGTGTTCATGGCATCTGGTTCCCTGGCAACAGCTTTCATTGGCTCAATCAAAGCCTTTTCTTCTTAAGAAAGCTCCCACTGTGACACCCTACCACCACCACTAATCACCATCTTAACTGAGTGTTTAAGATGCAGCTGGTATGAAAAATAGCGCTTGTGCATGTGAGAAGATTAAGAGGCTACCTTGCATAGTACACCTGCCCTGAGGAGTGCTCTCACTCGGTGGTGTTGGGCACGCTGGAGGCTGTCTGCTTTCCTACTGGAAGAGATGAGGCATCAGTACAAGAGTCTGCTTAGAAATAATCTTTTGTTAGGCAGAAATCCATAAACCTTTGTGTCTTGTGAATAGTCATTTCCTCTTTGCAGCTGAGATGGCGTTTGGGCCTCTGTGCTATTGACAAGGGGCAGAAGTGGGATGTAGGGGGTGTACAATAAAATCCATATTGTTGAAGCTGTCTCCCCTGACAAGGAGGAAGCAGGAAGAAGTCTCCTAACATGTGAACGGGAGAACAATGGGAGCAAAGAATTCATGTTAAGCCTCCTCAAGGGTTACACATGTTGGGATTTCTGGAGGTTCAGAGTTTGCATAAAAGTTGAGAAAGCCTCTAGCAATCATGCCTGCCTGCATCTGGTGGAATTTGGGGTACAGATCAGTAACCTTGGGCATTAGCACATCCTGCCTCGTGCTTCTGCTGTTAGAAATGTTATCTTTTAGATATCCTTTTGATTACTGAAGCTCTGATTGACTCAGTAGCTGACAGAAATTCTTCCCTTATTTTCCTAGTTTTTGAGATTACCTTGGAGGATGCTCTGTAGCCATCAGAGACCGTTGCACTCCACAGGAATGATGCAGCTAGAGCAGAGATGTAGGTGAGCATAAGCACAAGAAGAGACAGGGCGTGTGCATTGTATCTCTTTGCTACAGTGGTACTTGTTTACCAGGCAAAGCACACAGGCCAGACAACCTCCTCCTTTGCTTATCTCTGTGCTGTTGGGCAGGACAGGGAACATGGATTTAAGAGTGTGGGCTGGAGAGTATGTAACATCTTCAGCAGCATGGCTATAGTCATGAAATACCCTGCCAGAGAGCATTAGACTGAATTTGTGCCTGCTTTGGTTAGGTTTTGAGGTAAACTGTGTTCTCCTTATAGAGCTCTTCCCTGAGCTATCTCTTGTTTTAAAACAATAAGTGAATGTATCCCTTTGAAGCTGGAGAGAGGGGAGAAGGAAACCTTGTCTTGCGAGACACTGTGCTGTATTTGGCATAGACACTGAGGCAATACATGCATGAGAAAGAAGACAGGGAGGACAGTCTTGTGGTTAAGCTACTATATTGAGACTTGGAATTTGGGTGTAGCCTCCACCTCTGTGTGGCCTTGGGAAGGTTTGGATATAGGCAAAATAGGCAATTATCAAGGGCAGCCAAACCAGAAGTGAACCTGTGGTGACTCCTTTGGCTGCGGCAGAGCCCAGGGAAGCTGCCTTGGTAGCTGCTGCTGCCAGGGCAGAGCAGAGTTAGCAGGGTAGAGCCCAGCTGCCATTGACCCCTTGTCTTTTCCAGGGCAGCTGGAGCAGCAAGTGTAGTTTGGCAAGGCTCAGGCCCTAGCTCTCGTTCTCTGCCCTGGCCTTTCCCTGAGGCTGAAATGTCGTGACATAACTTAATGGTGTAAGAGCAGAGCTACAGTGATTTGAATCAAAGGGGGACACACCTAAGCCTCAGTCAGTCTCTTACACTGGCTCAGAAGATGCCAAGGAGGAGCAATAGGAGTGGAGCAAACCTGGGGTCAATCTTCTCCAAAATTCACTCTGCACCTCTAGTTCCTGAGCCTGCACTGGGTCTTTATAGTAACAGACTTCCTGGTATTGTTTTGTGCAATTGTTTCTAGGTGCTTTGTCAGCTCAGCACTAGGCTGGCAGTAGCCCCTTATGCTAGGGCAGCAAAACCGAGTTTTGCCCACACAGAGGAGAAGCCCAGATCTTGTTCTGTCTTGACTTCCAAGTGTCTAATTCACTGGCTCAGTCCTGCTGCAGAAACTTCGGTGTGCAGCATTTGCTGCCTGCATCAATACTGCTGCAACCCTGAGCATCCTGGTTCTCCCAGATACCATAGGAATAAAGGCAATAGACTGCAATGTGGTAATGTTGTACAGGCACAGCTATGGGACCAGTAAGGTACAATAGCTGCACAACTTGCCAAGTGGGAATAAGTCTTCCTTTATTCAGAAGGCTTTTACAAAAATAGTTCCTTAATATATAAGAGACGCTTAGTAGCTGCATGGCTAAAACCCACCCTGAAAAGCCTATGCATATTTTTAAACATAAAGTATATTTTAAAGGAAGAAATTCAAAAGCTGAAATTAGAAGTGACAGCAACAAAAAAAGGCATTCTGAATATGGTAGGTGTGTTTTCTTCAGTCACTTGTAACTGTTCATTAAATTTATTTAAACTTATTAATACCCGTTCAGCAAAAAAGGAGACCATGGCAGGTATTAAAACTATAAAAACAACCTGTTTTCAACATTAAATGTCTGATTTAGTAAATTTGCTTTAGAGGCTGGGGGAGGAGATGGAGAGGGTGTTGTTGCTTCCTCCCTCCTGGAATGTTTCAAAAGACTGGGGAAGTGCATGTGTGTGAGGAGTTACACTTTTTCTGCTGCACTGCCAATCTTGACCTTTGGACTGATTGATGGGCCTCAAAGCACGCAATGAAAGTGTGACTTCAGAAGGGAAACTGGAAGATGTCACTGCTCCAGTGAAACTCAGATTTGCTTTGGTTTAGTTATGATTTTGGAAAACTTTTATTTGCCTGCTGCTTTGCCATGAACTATGGAACAATGGAGTTCTGAGAATCATCTGTGGACATAAAGGGACAGGGACCTTCTGCTGCTTAGGGGTTTTCACAGGCTTCCTCTGGCCATGCAGATGGATAGCTGAAAATACATAAACTTGGCAAAGTGCAGAAGGAATGAGACCCACATGCTGTATCGGTCCTCTCCTTCACATAACCAAGCGGATACCTCTGTGAAAAAATCTGAGGTCTTTATTTCACTTAGCAAGACATTCGTTTAAATAAGATAAAAGGTTCTTGATTCACAAGTCGAAGGTGTTCAAGTGTACAGAACACACTCCTGCTACATAGATGATGGCTGAAAGGTGGAGATTATTTTGTTCCTTAATTCATTGAGCAAAAGGACTTTTAATGTAGAGTTTGTGGTATTATTTAACTTTCTACTTTTTAGATTACCAAAGTGCTTTCAAGAAGCCAGTGTAACCTTTATGCTGCGCCTTCTAATCATAGTCGTACGCATGTGCCTTTAACCATGTGATCACAGTGTCTAGTGGATCAGCAGCACGACTTCTTTCTTTCCAGAAAAGGATCAGAGGGTAAGCGTGAGGCACACACAGAACTGCAAACCTTTGAGAAAGGATGTAAATGCTGGCCCTCTGCACAGGACTGAATTTCACCCCATGTAAACTTAGAGGAGGGTCATATATTATATTGGTCTGGAGTCATGGTAGGAGATTTATGTTATGTCAGTGAATAGGGCTGTGTCTCTGGCACTAACCTCTAGCAGAAGTTCTGTGGTGTGAATAAAGGCCAGAGGCCTGTTGTAAAAATGATGATTTAGGTGGTTGATTGGGACTCCAGAGATCTGGTTGCTTTTCCTGCCTCTTTTCGACTTTTCTTTAGAAAGTAACTCAATATTACTCTCTAAATTAGGGATAATATTTCCTCACCTTACAGAGACGTTTTGGGAATAGATGTGTTAACTAGTGCAAAGCATTCGGGGCTCTGGAGCTGAACAGCAAAGAAAAACTAGCACAGAATGGAGAAGTATCATTGTTCATGCAGAGTTGCGACAGTTTGTAGTAGATGAAGCCGGTGCCCCACACTGAAGAGCTGAGATTAAAAAGAATATTGAAGAGCTGCTTTGTATGCAGAGCACTGTCGGTCCTGTGCCTGGAGTGAAGCAGGGGCTCTTGCCAAAAAAATGAATGTGGGGGCAGTACCTGGTCAGAGACTGAAACAGTATATTATACCACACAACCCGGAGGCAGAAGGAAGGTTACATTAGGCAACTTTTGCTTTGCTGCTTCGTGATATTTGAGAGCTTTGCTTTTCAGCCTTTGATTGTTCTGTTTTAAACAACATAGTTTTTAGCATGGAACTGGTGATATAGATCTCACAGTGCACCTGGAGCTTTACAGGGAAGTGTGCAGACAAGGTCTCAGCCCCTTAGATCTTACAAACTGGGCCCTTTTTCTTCTCTCACGGACCTTGTTAGATTAAGTAATGGATGGAATTCTGGTCTTACAGTGGTGACCCATAAGTCAGCATTAGGTTAGGCATAAATCTGTAATATGCTTCCATGGAGTTGTAATATGCTTCTGTGGAGTTTCAAGCTGAAGAAATGTCGTTTGTTTGTTTTGCTTGATTTTTTTTGGGTTTTGGGGTGTTTTTTGGCTTCTTTGCATGCCTTAGTCCTGTACCACCTTTT
>NW_009935352.1:360-15148 GCF_000696875.1 Nestor notabilis | reverse complement strand
TTCTATGACCTTTTTACTGGCTGGCACCCAGCAAATTAGTGATCAGCAGAAACAGGAGTAACCAGCCCCTCTTTTGAAACTGTTAATATGTGTCTTTGTAGGCTCAGTGACATTTCTACACTGTATCCTGATAATGAAGCAAAATCAATTTCCTCCCCTGTCCTTGGGCAAAGATTGGTGAATTAAATTTAGTTTTGATTTTTTTAAGAACGATTTTGTATTATCTAAAACCTCTTCCCTTTTAGACACTCTTTGGGTGTCTGATTTTTTCGTTTCTTTTAAAAACATTTCCTTTCCTGAATATCCAGCCTGCTGGAAAGAAAATATATTTCAGTCCCACCAATATTATTTATGAGCACATCATCAGCTTTGCATAGGAATACTTAATAAGCCCACCAGCACTTGAGAACAGCTAGGCCCTGTCTCAGTGCTCAGCGGTGTACAGACAAGGCAGGAGAAGCAATAGGGCTGAAGCAGGCTAGATCACAGATGGGAGGCTGCAGTGGGGAATGGACTCAATGCCTTCCAGAATTGGACATCATGCTGGAACTTTTCCACCCAGCATTTTAGCAAACATCAGTTTTATGCTTTCACACTAGGAATCAATTAAAGAAACCCAAATTATTGCCATTTGAATAAACAATTATTTCTTTTTCACCCCCACAGAAGCTTGTTACGATGAACTAAAAGCCAGCACTAATTAAATGATCTGATAGCACAAATCATATCAGAAGTGTTCATCTAGTTTAATTAATTCTTGCCAGAAATCACTGTTACTCTTAGCATATGCTGAATGATATTTAAATGAATTTTTTTAACAGTTTCCATTTATATCTGTTTCTAGTACTGCTGGGATTCTCACCCTCTGCAGATAAAGTGGGAGTGTTTACAGAAGCTCTTACTGCCAGGGAGATTTTTAACCCTGGAGACAGACAGTATGGCAAATACCTTGTAGGTCGAGAAAAGGGGCATTTACACCTGAATCTAAGAAGATTTTTTGTAACTACAGGATGAGACAAATAAGAAATATACTCTTCAGTCCATCCTGGTTAACTCTTAATTTGCTAGTGACAAATGCTCTGATGAAAATGCAGTGGTTATCACTAGGAAGGACAGCCCTAGAACTCAATGCTGTGCAGTCTTCACTAGTCTTTTTTCTTTTATACATGAAATGCAGACAGGTTATGCTGGTTATCGCTAGCCAGCTTTACCATAGGGCATTTCTTTGTCAAGCAGAACAGGCCTTAGCCTGATTTCCTGAGCCAATCAACTGAGTTTTGCACCCAGAACTTGGGATTGAGTGCAGGGTCTGCTGCTCACCACTGAGTCAGGAAATTATTTCTAAGGAGCACGAAGATGCTGTTGTCAGCTTGCCGTAGGACAACTTCTGCGTTTTGGCTCTTTGTATATGGTAATGGAAAGTTTCTCCCACTTATGAAATAGTTTGGGAAAACCAAACTGTAGGAATGTGCCTGTTTTTGGAGACTGGAGTCTGGGCCTCAGGGACTGGAGGAGGTTTGGATTCAAGATGCAGTGTTGTGGTCCACCTGTTGATCGCATACTAGTGTACCACTAGTAGTACATACCTGTGTCCATACAAAGGTAGGAACAGCCATAAATACAGCATTTAGCTTCATAGTCTTCAATTTCTGTGTTTATCTCTCGCTTGATACTGCATTCATTGCTCAGCCAAAACTCCTAATCAAGGGGTTGTAAGTGATCACAGAACAAGCCCTCACATGCTACACATGTGTTGTAATTACAATACTAGGATTTGCCTTTCAGTTGTAGTCACAGGACAGTGCTGTGCAAACTGGCTGCAGAAATTCTTACCAACAGGAGGACAGAGGCTTGCTCTAGGGACTGCCGCTTTGGATGCGAAGACCAGAAAAATATGTGAATAGCATTATTTTCCATCTGACTTTTCTGGGGACAAGTGACAGGCTTTAAAGTTTAAAATAGCACTATTAAAGCAGTATAAAAATGTACATATTCAAGACATGTCAGTAAGATGGGACATTGTCACAGAATAATGGGTGCTACCTATTTGGCATTCAAAGTAGGACAAAAAAGAGGGAGATGCTAATGTGATTCTCAGTTTCCTAGGGAGCAGAGAATGAGAAATAAATGGAGAAGAGGGACAGCACAACACTTCTGAGTATACCCCTGCCATGGTAAAGAGTGTTTGAGCAGGGTTCTCTATAGCCACACATTTCAGGGCAGTGTTTGTGCTATAGCAGAGATGGCACACTCTCTTTTCTTCTACCCCTGCCAAAAAGAAAAGCCTTAAGTGACACAGCAGCAAAGTTGTCTGTTAGCATCTCACACCTTTCCATCTTGGCAAATGTGGTAAGCTGCAAACCTTTTCAAAAGCAAGGCCTGAATAACCCTCCCCATGCCCTCACTGGGATGGATTGTGCAGGTCAGCTTGTGGGAGCTGTTCTGCTCCAGCTGGAGAAGCTGGAGCACTTGAATGCTTTGTGGCCTGTGACGCAAGAAAACTGCTGGGCATGAGAAAGGCTTTGTTGCTCTGGAAGGTGGCTTTCCTCTTTCGCTGGCTCCTCTGTTCATACGGGTGCTTCAATATAAGTAGTGTGGCTCCTTTCAGTGTTGGCTTTGTGAATTGTGGTAGTAACAGCACCTAGAGTTCTTCCTCCCCAGGGACATTACCAGAAATGCACGAAGGTGCTGGCAGGATGGTCAGTGAGCTCAGTGCTGACGGGTGGAGCGGTGTCCTGCAGTGGTCTGGGAGGACAAGGGTAGTAAAGTGAGTATGTGTCAGTCCTGAGGAAGAGACCAGCTGCCTCTTGGACAACGTGGGTGTGAGCCTTCGCCCTGCTCCCAGGTCCCCACAGCCTCACAACACAGACCAGTTTTCCCTTGCAAAAAGAAGGCTTCAGGCTCTGTGGTCATGTACCCTATTCCCCAAATGTTTGCACTCTGCCTTTGAGATAGCACAGGCTCAGTGTGTTATGGCCATATTGGGGCATCGCTCAAACAGCACAGTTAAGGTTGTGTTTGCTCATACCTTAACTCTTTGTTTACTGGTTTCCAGGGGAATATCTAGGACTGACATTCTAGAAAGGCACTCCATGCTCCTGGCAACCTTCTTGAATTTCTCTGTCAGCAAACTTCTTACTCTTGAAAGTTTACAGGAGGAATATAATATGTAATCACATTGATCACAGCAGTTTATGGTCAGCATAGATTGGAGATGTTACTGCAGCTATATATGACTAAGTGCTACTTTGCAGCCTGAGCACTTCACTACACTTAATGGGTGGCAGAGGCAATACTTTGCTACATATATCCTGTTAAAAAGGCAGTGTGAGGGATCCCAGAGTAACACCTGCCTGGACTGGGGTAAGCAGTCATGCATTCACCTTGCATGGGCCCTAGGATGGCTGGCTTGTAGCCAGCCCAGTCTGCAAGCCAGGCCATGGCATTAGCCAGGAGGCAGGCACAGTTAGCATGAGCACTGGCCTGAGCACGCACTGCAGCATGCCTTCGCAATGGAGTTGTTTTTGTCTGGCCAGCCTGAAACCCAAGAAAAGCAAATGTATGTGTAGCTGTGGCTGTGCCCATATGCCTCTTCTGTCTTGGTCTGTTATTTTTATTACTCTCTTCTTTCTCTGCCTGCTCTCCACTGACACTTTTCCCTATATGCCTTTTCTAATCTTATTCAGGAAAATGTTCTATCTGTTGCTTTATTTCCTTTATACCAGGTCTGTATGGTGCAGGTGAAGTGGGTTAGACTTTCTCAGTGATAGGAGACAAGCTGTAGGCAAAACCAACTTCTGCCTCTCTTTTAAACTGCCCATGGTTCCCAAGCTCAGCTTCCTGCCTTCACCTGTCAGTCTTAGCCTCGGTCCATTCGTTAGTCTGTGCCTTAATTCCAGCTGAACCTTGTAAGGTTGCCTAATATTTTTCACTCTTTTTGGATGCGTTTCAAATTCAAACTTAGCATTGCTTCATTTAAGAAGTATTTAAACAAAACATTCGGATGTTTTCCCTTTTGTTTTTTGCTTCAATTGAAGCAGTTCAGAGTAACTGAGAAATTATTTTGCTTAATTCAAATCCATATTTTGGAGGTGTAGAAGTAGTGGGCTTCCTCCTTGCTCTGCTGCCTAATTATTTAATCACTTCCATAGTGATCATTTAATGAAATATTCACCAGGTGTTTGGGTTTTTTTTGGGGGGTGGGGTGGAGAGAGAGGGGTTGTTTTTTCATTGCAGATAAATATTTTCCTTTTATGAACAAGATAGTTTCCTCAGTGTCTGGTTTTCATTTTTAGGGAGTAGTCAGCCAACTAACAATCTGACTGGCCAGCACTGATCCCACTCAGCTGGAGATACTTCGCAGTATGTGCTATCACACAGACCCACATGGCAACACTTTGTACAACAACCAAAAAAAGACAGGCAGAAGAGGGCACGTGACACTAAATCCCATCATCTGAAGAGTCCACAGAGACTCTTCAGAGACGGGAACATTCCTTATGCATGTTACACAAAAGCCCAAAAGGTGATGAGTGACACTTCCGACTTTCGTTTCTTTGGGAAGATTCGGTGTCATCACACATCTTTACTTTGCCACAAGTATTTGACTATTTCCCCACAGAAAATAAAGCACCACAGAAAGTAAAAGCTCACTCTTTACCATTCTCTGCCTCTTAATGATCAATTATTTTTAATTGGAACCTCTTGCATTGTGCCAAATCTTGAGAGGCCCCCGTCAAGATCAGGGCTCCAGCAAGATGGGAACAGTACCAACATGTATGTGGGGATAATAGAGGCATTTTTTGTCGCAAAAAGCAAGATCCTATTTAGAGAAGGGTCGAAAAAGAAATGGAGGTAAAGATGATTGGAAGGATTCGCAGACCATGGGCAAGTTTGGGAACAGTACGACAGTCTCCTGACCCCTAGTCTGGTGCCCTGTCTGCTGGCATACACTGCTTCTCATTTACTAATAAAAATGGCATTGTCTGTGAAGAATTACATTTAAGGACAAACAAAATAAGCTGGTATTGATACAAAGAACTTCACTGGCTAAATAAGATGCAGCCAGGGGTGATGCTGAGGGGTGGAGCTTGTGAAAATAATGGTTATCATGACGCAGTCCTTCACAGGCTTGTTTCTATGTATGTAACTCATTACTACACCTTTAATGTCTGTATTTAAGTAATGTATTAAGTCTGAGGGCAGTGGTGGCATGATGACCAAAGGACACTTTGTTAATAAAGTTAGTTTTAATGAAAATTGATAGCAAAATGGAGCAGTCATTTAAGTGATATTGCAGTGTCTCTTGAGATTGTTTTCTGAGAAACATTTACTTTCAGTTCTTGTGCTTAGAAGCTTTGATTAAGATTTGATTCAGAATTCTGTAAGATCTTTACCTAAGGAAAATGCGAGACATGGAGTTAAAGTGTTAGTGCTGTTAGTTGTTGACTGTGTTAGTCAAATGGCAAAAGCCTTAAGGAATCTCAACAGCAGAAAGCAAGATCCCTGTCTGCGTGCAGTGATACAAAGCTCTGTGCCTTCACAAGGCAAAGCTATCCACCAATTAATTAATGTTTGCAGAGAAGGGATTTGTTACCAGAAAAGACAGTTTCTGTCTCACAGCAACTGTAAAGTACAGTCTCTGGCATCTTATAACACGCAGATCCAGGACTTTAGTCCAGCCTACCATAAAAGCAGAAGGTTACTGTGGGATTTGGCCTGGCTCTGGAAACCCAGCCCGCCTCTTATCCCTGCCTTAGAAGAGGAATACGGTTCAGGCATAGGCACTGTTTAGCCCCTGGGGACGTGGGTGCAGTTCGGTCTCTTCTCGTGGTCGCTATGAGCTGCTGTAGAGAGGCCAGATCTTTGCCTTCTTCTACTTTGTGCCTAAATTCTTTAGGCGTCATGAGAGTTGTTTCTGCAAATCCAATAGCTGATTTACTATCTTCAGCGAGCAGAATGTGTAAAGAAAAACAGTGCGAGTAAATCCCCTCTCCAGAAGGGCTTTCTATCCACTCACATAATCCCGCTCACTCCGTTCCAGCCTGGTATGCGTAGTTGTGTAAGGGTGTCAAATGACATCCTTTTTACTGGCTGTTGGCCCTAATGGAATGCTGCTTTGCACATCTCGTAAAGGAAGGAAGGAAGGGAAATGCTGCCTGAAACTTTTACATTTCGACCTCAATTAAAGATAAAACAAAATAACATAAAAATTGAGAGGCAGAAGCATTACAAATAAGAAATGCTCTTTTCATCATGGATTAAATGAAAAAGGATTCCATCTTTACATTTATTTTTTGACCCTTTCTGAAGACTGACTTTTGCTTTAGATAATCAAAGCTGGCTTTGAACTAGCACACACAAAAAAATCTTTTCTTTAAAAATAGCCCTATAGATATATATACATATCACAGCCTTTCATTCCTTTTATAGACAGTTTCATTTTCTGTGGGAATGCGAAAGTTCTGAGTGATCCAGAGCTCATGCAGACACTACAACAAACACGTGGAACAGTGTCCAGGCACATTACCTCAATTAACACCAGCGCTTAATTAGCAGAGTTGCACTGGGCAAGGGCCTTTTGGGTTTCTCTCTTCACTGGGGTTTTGAGGAGAGACTTACCTATAGTTATAACTTGTAGCTGTTACATTAACATGCATTCACGCTACATGCACACACACATATGCACCTAAGGAAAATTTGTGGAAGGAAGCCATGTCAGGCAACTGATCTGATTTGTGCTTTAGGTAAATATTTTTGGAAGTAGCTCCTTTGGACTATCTTCCGTAAGAACTCTTAAGTTAGGTTTTTGTTTGTTTGGGGGCGGGGGGCTTCTATAACTTAGAGCTTGCTTTGATGCATTTAGGAAATCTTTTTGGTTTGTTGGTTTACTTTATTTAGCAACAAAAACCTGATGTGTGGTGAAGGCAGATGGGTGCAGAAGTCTCCCACAGGAAAGGCTGGCACCAGGGCAACATGCAAATGATTGCCCCAGTCAGCTTAGATGCCTCCATATTTCACTGGTGAAAGATGTATAGTAGTCTCATGCTGTTCCCTGTTGTTGAGACAGGAAAATGTCCAAACAGCCTACTTTTCCTTCTACTTGGCCATCTTTAATAAAGAGAAAAATGTTGTTGAAGGTCATGGTAATAGAAAAAAACTGTTGAGGAACTAAGAGATGAAGTGAAAACATAGCAGGGAAGGTGGCTTTTCACTGCGAAGGGCTTGGATAAAACCTTGGATAACTGCCTTAGGCCTACTACTGTCGTTTAGGTCCTTCTTGCAGCAAGCTTAAATGAGCTGAGATGATTTAAAGAAGGTCAGCAGAGGTGTCATGGAGCCTGTTGATAAAACCGTGTTTATAGCATATAGAAAATGAGAGATGAGGACTGGAAGAGCTAAGCACACTATAGCACCAGCACAAATGGGTCCTTATCTCTGCTGTACCTAAGCACCAGTACAGCACAAGTCCATTCTGTTTGACTGCAGTCAACAGCTGTTGATTTTCATGCATGCCCAGCTCAGTGTCATTTTCTAATTACCTACCTTCTGTCTTTACACCCTCTCACACCTTAGATTTGAGCCCTGGCTATAGTGATACTCCTGTGAAAGCACATGCTCAGCCTGACTACTTTTAGATAAGCTGTCGGAAAACATACAAAGAATTTATTCTAGCTGGTGTTCTTAATGTGGTCATCTCTAGAATTGCATCTTTTTGCATCATTGCATCATTTTGCAATCTTACTTGCGAAATATGGCATCATAGAATCATAGAATGGGTTGGGTTGGAAGGGACCTTAAGATCATCTAGTTCCAGCCCCCTGACATAGGCAGGAAACCCCCATCATATTATGGGACAAAATTCTGACAGAGATATTGGTACAAACCCTACTATCGTTGTTTTTACTTTCTTCTGATTTTGAGAGTATTTATTCTCACAATATTCCTATAATATAGGGAAGTGCCACTGTTCCAATTTTATTGACAAAGAATTAGAGATGGAGAAGGGATTTTCTAGTCAATTACCAAGACACACGCATGGGAATTTAAGCACTTATGAAAAGTGCTTTCCATGTACCTGCCTGCATCTGAATACTGCTGAAAGTCTGGCTGTAAGTGATCTGTCTACCATCTGTGACAGTGCAGGTAGTCAAGCACTTGTCTTCCAAATCCTAGATTAGTGCCTACTTGCTAGAACACCCTTTTCTGTCCATCTGAGCCAGATAACATATTTTTCTTCTGCTACAACTCCTGACAGAATTCCCCATCCACCACAAGTATTTTCTGAAGCCCCTCTGCGTGTTAGCCCGAGGAAAAGGACAACACGGTGAGAATAATCTTACTCCCTGCCTGCCCTGAGAATGGCATTGCCTTCCTACAGGTAGGTTTGAGAACAGTGCTAGAATTGCCAGTGCTTCCAGTAAAGCTGGAGGTGGGGGAGAACTGGGCTTCTTTGTTTTTGTCTTTTTAGTCGTCATCCTTGCCTTTGGGATCCTACCCAAGAAAGGTTATGGCTACCTTGGGGGCCACATGATGGGGTTAAGTTCCAAGACCTGTGCAGCCAAAGCCTACCCATATAGACTACTCCTGTGCATGGCACACACTGATTTCCCGCCTGTATTTGTAAGAGTAACATGCTAAAGCAAAGGGTTGCATATGACCAATCCAAATTGTGGCACAGCTGGGGAAGCCAAAATGGACAAGTTGTTGCTAGCAGGATTTCCTGACTAATATGGTTAAGTGATCCCCCAATTTACAACTGTTATTTAAAAATGTGCTCTAGGCGCTGCTTATTTCTGCTTTTTATCCATATTCTCATTTATCCCAGTCCCATAGTTTCTGGCATGGTTTAGGCTGCGTATACAGAGGGAAGCAAGCGAAGTAGAGCAGTACGCACTCTTGACCCTGTTTGGGCCTGTCCTCATCATGCATCATTCAATCAAATCCCAAGTGGCTGCTGCTGTGGTAGCGCTGTGCTTGAACCTAGTCTTTACCTGGTTTAGGAGAAAGTGCTGTGCTTTACTTCCACTGATCTGGTTTTGAGACAAGCAGTGCCCAGCCACCTCAATCAGGCAACCCTGGACCTCGGGTTTAAACAGCATCAACCCCCTCCCCACATCCTCATCTGACTGTGGTGCAAACTGATTGTCTGAGAAGCATTAAACCCTGATGGACGTATTTTAGTTTTATGGTTTGGCCATCATTTTAGTCAAAATGTGTTGGTTCTAAGTGGGGCATTTGGGAACTTGCCATGTGCTATATTTATTCTCCCAATCCTATATTTTCCTGTGCAGTGTTGTAGCTGCCAAAACCACACGCTCATGTTGGCATGAAACAATTACCCCAGTTTATACAGAACAGGCTTGGCAATAGTCTATGTCAGTGAACAGTCATGAACAGTGCTGAAGATTCAGAGCTGTCTTTTCCTCTCCAACCAATAGACTAAATTTCTTTCAGCTGGATTCATGGTTTTAAAAATCAACAGGAGCAGAAAGCATGTATGGAGAGCAGAGTACCTGCAAGGTCTGGAAGGAAGTGAGAATGAAATGCAGAAAAAAAAGACTATTTAAGATCCAAGCTAGTAATTTGCTTTCTAAACCCATGTGAAATTATAAGTAATGTTTACTGGTGCCAGCTGGTGAACACAGAGATGTGTGGTTTTTACTTGCATGCAAAGCTATTGGTTGTGGCCAAAGTACGTAGACAAAAACATTCAATCGCTGGTGTGGGTATTCCACCAAAAATAAACCCAAACAAATACTGATGTATTATAAAAACACTTTTTTCTGCAGAGACAAACCTTCAGCTGCTGCTGTTGGTGAACTCTGGAACTATTAAAGCCTCCTGTTCAGCTTGCCTGAAATCATAATACTTTCTTCTAGAAAGTAACACAAATGTCTTTGAAACTGAAGAACCAGTGTTTATGTGTTTCTCCTGAAAATGTAGTATATGGTGTAAACAGAGAAGGATCTTGATGAATGATAACTATGACTTGGCAGTATCTTGTGAACAGCATTTTTATGCTGTATAGACAAAAGCCAAAGGTGAAGGGTAGGAAACTTTTCTTAAACTTAAAAAACCGTTAACTGAAAGTGGACTTAAACATTAGTGAGAGCAAAATTGTTTCGTAGTGATTAGCAAAGGTTAGTACTGGCTTATTTTCCCTCCTTTTTTCCAGCCAGCTTCACAAAGAGAATTTTTCAATTGTACTCCATTCTGAAAATTAACTGCTACTTTGTTATCATAATGGTGATAGAGATTTTTATTCCAGAAGTCCAGACGCTATCACTACTTGAAATTCTCCAAATTGTTTCCACTGTGAGCAAAGTCAGTCTCAATGCAAGTCACATCTGCTTAAAAGTGAGTAGCAGTTGCTTCTACTTTAGAGCAGTAACAGCATCAAATTTCACCTACAATCTCAAATTTTAAAACACAACTCAAATCCCAGGGTTTTGATAGTTTCGCTTAAGTGACTTTAAATCCAGAAGTTCCTAATAGGAAATACTGAAATAAAAGCATTCAGCTTTAGTTGTTTCTGGTGGAAACAGAGACGTTTCCTTTCAGATATGAATGTCTCATACTAAAAAAACTAAAAAAAAAAAAAAAAAAGTCTATTTATTTTTTTCCACATATGGACAAAAGAGTAGTAATCACACCTAAATGCAGCTTCTCATCCAGCTAGCGAGGATGGGTGGTGAGTGGAGAGAAGAGCAGGGGGACAGGCTGCTTGCATGAACTGTGGGCTTAGCTGTCCATGAGGTATTAAGGATTAATTGCATGTTTAGCGATGCAGCTGTGGCTGCCCAGTACAGGGGCGTCAGTCACACCACTGCTCCGGTCGGTTCCCGGTCCTTCAGAGCACGAGCTGTTCCAGCCGTTGCCGCTCCGGCCGGCACTGATGGATTAATGGGAGGAAATGTTTATAGAAAGGTTCAGGTTTCCTAAGCGAGTGGAATGAAACCCCCCTCAGCAATGATCAGCGAGCGCATGTCATGGAGCAGTTTGAAGTAGCCTGACTTGCAGGAAAGCAAAGGCCTTTTCAGAAAGGAAACTTGACAACTGAGCGATTCTGGGGAGCAGCTAGAGGTGCTTTCAAATAGAAGATGTGGCTTTTTTAGAGGCAGCATGAATGGGGCTAGCTCTGAAAAGAACTTGAGATCAGTAGTGCTGTAAATGTGAAAGGCTGTGTTTGACAGCAGTGTCCAAATAAAATAATGCCTGAAAGTGCAACTGTTGCACACTGTGTTCAGTAAATGAGACAATATTGCAGTGCAACCACAGCTACCATGACAGCATTTAGCTAAGGCATCTTACATCTCTGTCCTGTAACTTAAATTTTAATATAGGCATAGTTTAAGGCAAAGGAAGGGTGATGACCCAGTAACTAGGTTGAAATTATTGAGAGAGAAAAGCTGGAAACAACCATCATTTAATAGGTGTAAAATTCTGTTTGCTGGGGCACTTACCATAATTGTAGCAACACAGCTTGAGAGCTAAACATTCATTTCAGTTTAAAAAAAATGGAGTAAAATAGACCATTCCATTGAAGCTATCAGCTTTCAGATGACTGTGATAAGAAAGAATGTAGGCTTCGGGCTAGCTATTAAGATTAAAGTAAAATTCACCTGAACAAAATTTGAGATAGCTAAGGTGCTGGGAGACAAAACAGCCAGTTCAAAACATTGCCATTTGAAAGCTACTGAAAAGGACCTAGTCCTTAGTGTTTCCTTAAAACACCTCACCGGTCAAAGTGAGGATTTAATTTACAGCACTTACAGTACCCTCTGGTTCTCAATCTCAAAGTCCCTTTGGAATGGGAAGAGAGCATTATCCTTATTTTCTAGATAAGGAAACTGGTTTCTCAGCTCACCCTCAGCGAGAGGTAAAGCCTGGAAGGAAAACTTGGCAAGGATGCAAGTATCTCAAGCAAGGGCAAACATTTGAAATGGGCTCAAAGTGTGATCTTCTATTGTGAGGGGCCAGTTTCAAATCACAGCTGAGTTTCTGCTCAGTGTATTCACCCAAAAGTCTCTTGCATCTTCCACAACAAAGCAGGAGGAGAGACACCACTCACAGAGCTGCCACCCCCTCTCCCCACTTCTATACCCTGCAGAGTGGTCAAAGACTGAAAGAACTTCATCAGAGCCCTTGTATTAAAAATTATTTATTTAGTGATCTGTACACGGGATGAAGCAGGGCCTCATACAGACCTTCAAAAAAAAAATCAAGTAAAAACATAAATACATATTTTCTTACAAAAAATGAGATTTACAAAATATACATACTGCACTTGTTTTACACATTTTTCTTCCACGTGCACATGATAAAAGACAAAAACCCGAGCTCTGCAAGTCTGAAATCAGATCTACCAAAGGATTTGGCTGATGGGCCCATTCCTCATGCCCAGACTACTGGTATGCCCTCAGACAGCAGCATTCTGCCCCTCACCCTGAACAGGTTTTTCTCTTTTATATTTCATTCCAGACACTTTTCCCCCCCAAAAAAGTGAAGAGCAGCTATAGGGCAAAGACTTGCTAAAAATCCAGAATGTCCTATTTTGTCCTTAGGCAAGAATATACACACACAAACATATACTTATAAAAACAACCCTTCAGTGAATATAAAGGTAAAGGAGTATGCAAAAAATAAAATAGGAACAAGGCAACAGAAAAATTTCAGCATAGAAAATTTGTCACATTTCAAAAAGAAAACGATGCATCTGATGGTTGATTTTGAATGTCTTTCCTTCTGAGAGGTGATCACTGGAAATGGAACCAGCTGTGTTTTAGCTGAAAATAGAAGGCTCCTCACTCTCAGCAACTGCTTGCTTCTAAACCCCAGCCCCCTCCTGTGCCAGGAGTCACAGCCATGCAGCTCAGGGAACCTGAGGAGCAGGCACAGGGTCCATTGTGAACCAAAACTGTTCCTCCCATCCCCAGAAGCCAGCTGTGTATTGACTTTACCTGCAGCGAGCCCGCTGCAAAGCAGGAGAAAGCAGGTTTTGGGGAAGGAAAGAGCAAACTGGTATCTTTATGTTACATATTTTAATGGCTCTTGTTTTGGCAGGTGCTCTTGGTTACACTCTTCTTGCCCTCTTAAGTCTTGTGTTTCCTTCAGCTTAGAAAAGCGACCCACATTGAACGGCAGGAAAACATCCTGCTGCCTCCTTTTTTCATAAAAGGAATGTTTATTTCTGCGAGCTCCTCACATCCAAGGGTGAACCTCAACGACTTCTTTTTGTTAGTTTGCCCATAAAAACCGATCCCATGCTTATGCCTTTCTACATAGAAAACACTTTTGTTTCCCTCTTTGTCTCCTAGAACAAAGGCAAGGGGGAAAAGCCTTCTGCTGAAAAGCAACAAGTCATTTCTTTTCAGGGTGTGGAACAGCAACCCCCTTCTTCCCCACAGCAGCAAGAACAACGGACCGAGGGCCAAATTTTCACTTTAAAACAATTACAAGAGGTATGACTGAGGTAAAAAGGAACCGACAGAACAGAGGCACCTCACCAGGCTGTAGCTGGCTGTGTGGTACTCACGTGGTGGCTCTGCCGAGCTGGAAGGAGCCAAGCAGGCAGCAAGCTCAGGCTTGGGCCAGGGTTACCTGGCCCACACCGCAGTTTGACCCCAGCAATTCAGAGAGGGTTTGGCTACTTCTTGGCAGGGGCAGCTCAACAGATCTGGCTTCCCCTCCCGCTCATCCAAGGATGGTTTAAGGTTGTTTTTTTCCCCTGCACAGGGGTAGCACAAGAGCAACATAAGGGGACTTCTTGCACACGAAGGACTCTCCCATCCTACCAGTGGCCTCTTTTTTCTGTGCTCTTCCACTTAGGTGGGCATAAGCACCACTGGACAGAGTCCATCTGAGCCTTTCTGCAAAGATTTTTGTTCTTTTCAAACCCTCTGGGAGGAAGAAAAAGTTTGGACAAGCCTCCCTTCCTCCCTCTTCAGGGAGCCATTGCCGCCTCCTCTATGTGTATGCATGCATGCGTGTGAGGGGACTGGGGGGGTCTCATACTGCCGTCTCGCCTTTGCTGCCAGTGCTGAGTCTGTGGTAGAAGCGCCGCCAGGACTGGAGGGTTTTGCCAGACCAGATCCAGAAGCCAGTCGTGATCCCAACAATCATGGTCATGAGGTACTTGATCATGAAGACTGTGAAGTCTGGGCTCATAGGGGCAAAATGGCTGGGACAGGGCACAGCATAGCTTTTGCAGGTCTGGAGGAGCCATGTCTTCTCCCAGGTGCCACGGAAAGCCTGCTCATAGAAGTAACATGCCAGGACAATTGTGGCAGGCACAGTGTACAGGACACTGAAGACACCAATGCGCACCATCAGCTTCTCCAGTTTCTCTGTCTTGGTGCCATCATGCTTCATGATGGTGCGGATGCGAAACAAGGACACAAAGCCAGCAAGCAAGAAGGAAGTGCCAATGAAGAGGTACACAAATAAGGGCGCCAGCACAAAGCCCCGCAGTGAGTCCACGCTGTAGATACCTACATAACACACCCCACTGAGTACATCCCCATCCACCTGCCCCATGGCCAAGATGGTGATGGTTTTGACAGCGGGCACAGCCCAGGCAGCCAGATGGAAATACTGGGAGTTGGCCTCAATGGCCTCGTGGCCCCATTTCATGCCAGCAGCCAGGAACCAGGTGAGAGACAGGATGACCCACCAGATGGATGCCCCACCAGATGGAGCTGGCCATGCCAAAGAAGTAGAGGATCATGAAGAGGATGGTGCAACCTTCTTTCTTGGTGCCTTGGGCCACAGTGCGGTAGCCGTCCTC
>NW_009935352.1:0-342 GCF_000696875.1 Nestor notabilis | reverse complement strand
CCCGCTCCTCCAGCAAGAAGCCTGCCGCATAGGCCACTGCTACCATGAAGTAGCAGCCCGAGAGGAAGATGATGGGCCGCTCCGGGTAGCTGAAACGGCGCATGTCGACCAGGTAGGTGAGCACGGTGAAGAGGGTGGAGGCGCAGCAGAGCACAGACCACACACCCACCCACAGTTTTCCTTGAAGTACATGAGCCCGTTGGGCCGGGCCGGCTCACACGGGGCCCCGCAGTCCCGCTCCCCCAAGAACCGGTAGCCCAAGTAAGAGGGCACTTTGAGCTGCCGGGGGCAGGAGAAGGAGAAGCCGGATGGGGGCTGTGGCGGGGTGAGGAAGTCGGGAAG
>NW_009935351.1:0-5695 GCF_000696875.1 Nestor notabilis | reverse complement strand
GACTGCTGTAGCTGAACCCAGGACAACTCCAACCAAATTCTTGCTGCTGTTTTCCAGCTAGTTGTCTGCTAGGATTTTGCTTACTTTACCTCCTTTTCCTCATTTTGACTTAGCAATTAATTTTCTGTTAGATGTGACTAAATGCTGGCAGCCTTCCTTCACCACCAGCTGCAGCACCTCTGTTTTCTTCCATACAGCTTCAGCCAAACCACCACCTTGTGAATCTATAGATTACAGCCACTACAGAAAACAACAGGCAGACAGCTGCATTTGCTTATGCATTGTTACCACCAGGCACAAGTTTCTGAAAACATCATTGACTCTTCTTCCTTTCTTCCCACATCTCCTGGTTGCTAGAACAAGGCAAGTCGGCTCTGGCTTTGAAAGGAAGATCCACTGTCTCCTGTGTGTGAGGCAGCTTGTGGAAGAACATGTTCTCTCATAAAGCTCTCGATAAGATAATGCATTCTTAGCCTTGAGGGACCTGTCACACGTGTTTCTGTGCCTGCTTCCTTGGCACCACCACCAAGCAAAAAAGAATGGCTGCTCAGATAACAAACAGCTTTTGGGGGATGAACCAATACCTCCCCTCCCCCCAGCAAAGAGAAGAAACTTTCATTTTTTGTAAAAAATGTATTTAGAAAATAATGAGGTTACTCCTGAAGTGATCAAAAAGGGCAAATTAAAACAAATTCTCAGAGGGAGAGGAAGACTTTTAACTATGTGTATTAGAAATGAAACTAAAACCACCAACAGAAGATCATAACGTTAACAACAACAACAAAAAAGCCTATTAGTTAGCAATTTAAGAACAGCACTGCAGAGTGCAGACCCTGAAATTTACCTACTATAAACTGAGGCAACTGGGATTTCCAGCTAGCTGGAATATTGTCCATCTAAACCACACATCTTTTGAATTCTGACCAGTATGATGTGTAGCAATACACATTTAATAGTGTTTAATAGTTATTGCTCAACAAGAGAAGGGTGTTCCCTTCATTCAGGATTTCTTTTTCAAATTGGTAGCTTAGCTCAGTATGTCAAAATTTACACCATCTGAGGTTGTACTGGACTTGCAAGGCAGAAACCTTGGAAAGAATGGCCCAAAGTGGGTCTGGTTAACACTTCGCTGTTTCAGCAGCTTAAGGGCATAACTCATACCTGTACGAAACTGCCATCCATGCTGTAATGGTAGTCCCCAGAGAATATTGCCAGAATTTTGGTGTCCAAAGGCAGTAAAATATTTGGCTGAAGAGTTTAGCAAGCTCTTATACAACCCCAGTCGTTCTTGATAGTTCCAAGCATTGATAATAATTTTGTTGTCCTTTACTAAGAAATCCAACAGGTTTTCAGGGGCAAGGTTCCACAGAGGGGGATAGATGTCTTCTCTGGTGGCATCTTTTTCACTCCATGCTGCAGCAGTCACTGGACTCAGGGTAATAGTCACTGTAAGAAGAGCAGGTATGCCAAAGTAGGACCACATTGTGAAGGTGTGTGACCCAGGCGTTTGTGACTGCAGGGCTTTTATCATGAAAGGTGAGGGCTGGGAAAAAAAGGGTGACTCAGGCACAGAGGTCTCCATCTCCCTTCCCTCTTTACAGTGACCCTGACATGGAGCTGCCAGATTGGCAAGCTCTGAGTAATGCTCTGTCCTCCCTGCGGGATCTGGGGAACAGCAGCAGATGTTTAAGAGGTATCAGTCTGACGAAGAAAATGTCCAAATCTGTGCTGGCCACCACGTATGCCCACCCCTCCCAACCTCCCAAAAAGTCAACGTGCTACAGTACTGATGACACTGTATTTATCACATTAGTTGTCCCTCTGGGGACAGCAGTGCCACAGAGCTCACCCCTGCAAGACACAGGCCGGGTCAGGTTAGGGCTGAGATAGGCACTCTGTTGATAGCTCCAGGTACTGATGAAGGAGCAGCAGAGACATAAGGCAGTCACTGCTATTAGCACCTTTGTCATTTGGACAATTGCCTGCAGCCTTCAGGTCATGAAAGCGTTGGAAGTAGCCAAACCAGTCTGGTTGCAGACCATGCAGCACCTGGCTAGCTGTGTTTGTAGTGTCTATTTGCCTTGTCTGGAAATGGTCTTTATAAAGACCTAAAGCTTCCTACCGAGGCTCCATGATCTTGTAGACGCCAAAGAGAATACATTCCTCCACTGGTAAAAACGGTGTCTGACTACAATCCAACAAAAATTAAACTGTCCAGGTACCTTCACCTCACCTACTTCTTTGTAATCTTCAGCTGCTTTTTTCTCAGATAAGCCAGGGTTACCAAAGAGAACTCAGCAAACAAACACATCATTTGTTATCTCTGTAGCTTTTCTTTGCATGAGAAAAATTGCAGATGTCCATTTTCTTTGAAGTAATTCTGTGAGTTCTGGTTGGGCTTTGTGTGCCTAAAGTACCTTAAACCCTGGATGAGAGCAAGTCAATACTGGCTGAAAACTTTTGACAGTAAATTTAAAAGAAATACATCAGTTCAATTCAAACTTTTTCCATTTTCTCTGTTTATTAAGGAGATTTTCTAGAAAACAGCATTGTTTTTCAATGGTTACTTTTTATTTCTGGCTCCCCTACTGAGAAAGAAACCCAAAGGCTTTTGAAAAACAATCAGTGTTCAACAGAGATTAGCACAGATCTGAGAACATTTTTCCTAATCATGCTGTCTCACAGAGCTTTGAAATAATCAAATTGTTCTTTCGTTGAGTTTCTATGGATTGGATTTATCTAAGCTAACTGTGGATATTTAAACATTAACTTATCTATGTAGATTCCCACAACAGTCAAAGCAGAGAATGTAACTCATTTAAATACACCACTGAGAGATGTATTTCTCATGACTGACTGCAGAGGGAGTTGAAATTACAAGTTTAGATTTAGACATATAAAAATACTTTAGATTAAATAAAATCACTGTTGTTTTAACCTACTTTCATATAATAATTTCAGAAATGTTTTCAAATGTACTTGTTTTTTCTTGAAAGAAGACAGTCTATAAAATAATCCTAAGGGTAAATGCCAAGAACTGTGCTGTTTTTATAATATGTCTATAAAACATATTTTTTATATATATATGTATGTATTAGGTTCTCATTGGGGTAATGGGCAGCAAAGCTCACTTGAAAAGCAGGATGCTGAAAAGCATTAGCTAGGTTACAAGATATATGGAGGAAACTGTGATTCTATGATTTAAATGGCACAAAGGTCATAATGGCACTAGGGCAGAAATGTTAGTTGGAGACATGAAGGAGCAAGTAACAGAGGGGGTTATTTTTACCATCACTGGGAGAAGTGTCCGATTTGTGAGTCTAAACTCTTTCTGCCTTTCTACAGTCAAGGAGTAGAGTTTGAATTCTCCTACTGAGAGATACCAGTCATTCGTATTACATGAGTGATTTCACTTTAGGTGCTTAAGGTAGAGAGATGTGAACAAACACCTTCATTTTTCACAGAGGTACCATATATTTACATCCTCATGGCACATTACATGTAGTAAATTCCATGTAGTGGAAAATCATAAACCAAGAATATGCCTATTAGAGAGACTTTACTGAATTCCTACACTTTTTGAATTTTGAGCTTTTGCTTTATTATGGTAACAGAACTTCAACAACCTTGTTAATCTTTAAAGAGTCAATAATAATTTTAAATTAATGAAATAAAAATATTCTTCCTGCAAAATATTATAATTCATTTTGTAGCTCTTACACCATTTCCTACCTACCTGTGTGGGCAAATAAGTTGCTGAAGTTTTTGTAAGACTTTAAGGACACCAGTTTTCCTTTGAGAAATCTCTGCACCAGAGTTTCCAGCTTGGAATCCAGTCCTGCTGGTTTGATGCCCTGAGTGGGGTTAGGGGAATATTCATGTGGCATTAACCGAACTTGAGTAGTATTGGTGTCAGGTCTTGAGTCATAGCATCCCTTCCGGGATGTCAGCATTTTAAATATGTGAAAGATTAAGGAGGATTGCTAGCAATGACAGCATCACTGGTCTATTCACCACTCTCTTAATAAGTACTCTACCAGTTTCTTAGTTTGTCTGTGCTCTTACAGACATTGTAACAGAAGCAAGTCCTGGAAAAACTGTAGATAGTGGTGGTAAATTCAGGTCTGATATGTAATTATTGTCAAGCTTCAAGAGAGAGCACTGTAGTTTTCAGCTGGGCTGCAGAGTTTGCTGTAAGGTAACTGTAGAAAAGCTAATAAGCATCAATTAGATTAGTTGAGGTGACTATAAGAAGAAATGGCAGGCAATGTTTAAGTCCCCAAACTATCAAAAATGAAGTTCCTTTGTCCCGGTGGAACACAATGAGGAAGAAACTGGCAAGCCAGTGAAGAAGAGACATCAGTATCCTCAATGGAATCAGCTCAGAACTGATATGGAGCTTTGCAGGTGAGAAACCTTCAGGTAACCTGGGGATGTCACTATGCTCCAGTCACATAAAACAACACTGAAAGTTCACGCACTTTCTTTTAGAGCAAATGTCCAAGGGGAAGAAGAACAAGTCTCAGTGAGCCTCCCTGTCACCCTTTTTTCATGCCCTGACACTTCCACCAGTGATTATGTATGCTGCTTGACTGCAAGGAGTTCCAGGATAAACAAAACCACACTGTAGCAAAAGGCATTCTCCATGTATTTCACTGGATAAACTTGTAGTAGTGAATATATTTAGGTTGTTTACCCATCTCTGTTGTTGCTGTCTGTAGGTATTGCTTCGAATGGACATTCTATTTCTGTTTTTTTCACAGGCCTTTGAAATTTGGCAGGGAGGATCTCTCTGGCTTCACTGTCCTCCAGCAAAACTTCAGGACAGGATTATAGGAGGGATTTTAAATTGCTACTTCACTTCTTTTAGGTGTGGTTCTGAGTAAAGGTCATTAGCCAAAGCCCATGGCCATGTGAGTGAACTCCCCCACTAATGAAGCAACACACGCTGTGGTAAGATCACCAGGCATCCCAGGTGGAAGTTACACTTTGTATGTGTGCACCTAGCATTAGGTGATGCATACTCATACCTGGCTCCTTCATACATCCTTGGACCTAAAATTTCTCCTTCGTTGGAAAACATCATTCTCATGTTATCTATTAATATTTTCTCCCCTCTGCAAAACCTTCCTATGTTATCTGCTGATAGTGCCTCACCAGAAAGAGTAACCTGTGCTACAGATACCGACAGTTCAGGCTCTAAATTGTGCTGATAAATCCTGCTGATGAAGGACGGCCATAATAAAATACTCATGTTGTCTTTTTTGTTTGTTTGTTTGTTTAACAGAAGCGATAAAAAAAAATTAAAATGAAAATTAAATTTAAATAAACTGATAATGAATAATGTTCCAAACTGAGTTCATTCATTCCTATTTTAGGAAATACCAGATTCATAACTGTGGTGGGATATTTACCATATGCAGTTTTTCTTTCCCAGATGAGGCAGTCATTTCTCCATGAGGCTGGCTGGGTGAATGACTGGCTGAATAAATGGCTACAAACACAAGTGTAAATCCAATGTTTCCAGAGTTCCAATTATTATTATTATTATTAAAAGAAGGTGAACCACCAACAAGCTAAAAATACTGATTTGGGAGCAAGCCTACACACAAAGCGCACATGGGTACCTGATGCAGTCCCAGAGGTACTCTTTTCAATCAATCAGAATGCTCCAGAGAAGTACAGGCAATACTCA